>NC_141923.1:17297348-17600378 GCF_057802395.1 Ceratotherium simum simum | reverse complement strand
TCTGATTCTGATATTAAAAAAAAAAGAAAAATGACAACACTTTACCTTCTTAATATCCTTGCTCAATTTTCGCCTCAAGGAAGCCTTTTTGGACCACTCCATTCCCCCACCCGTCCCTCTCTAGCACTTAACACTTAAGCACCATATATTTCACATGACTGTATGTATGTGTATTGTCCGTCTCTCCTACTTACTAGACTAAAACCCCCATGAAGGCAGAGACTTTTGTCTTCTTCTGTCCCGGCTTTGCACCCAGTGCCTAGGAAACACCCTGGTACATAGTTCAGCATGCAGTAATATTTGTTAGAGATATAAAAATGATTGAATAAATAAACGTGAGTATATAATTTTACATTTTTATCAAAAAGTTTGACTGTTATCAAGGCTTAAATGGGAGAGGATCTTCTTCAAAGTTCACTCACATGATCGTTGGCAGGATTCAGTTCCTCCTGTGTTCTTAGGCTGAGGATCTCAGGTCACCGGTGGATGTTGGCAGATCTCCCTCACTTCCTTGAGGGAGGCTTCTTCACAGGGCAACTCACAGCGTGGCGGCTGTTTCCACCAGAACGAGAAAGTGAGAGAGCAAGCCACAGAGGGAAAGTCAGATGCAAGCTAGATTGCTTCCATCTAGATTCCACTCCGTCTAAACTGGGGTAGAATTTTAACATATCTGCTTCTGCCATCCCCTTAAGGCCAGCATAGGATAGTTTCCATTTTATGGTCCTATTTACGTAACACGGTAGTTTCATAAACAGTACTCAGAGTTGCTGAATTTTCTTTAGCATTTCTCTTAAATCACAAGGTAATTTTTACTTTTGATTTGTTAATGGTCCTGGTCATTCCATTTATAATACAGCAGCTACCTCTTGATTGTTTGATGTCTTGAAATAGGGCTAGCATCCCAAATGGAACAAACCTTATGATTCTAAAATGTATGAAATTGGCCTGCCAAATTAAGATGAGAAGCAAATGATATTTTGCTCCCTGACTGAAAAGCACCAAATTATTACATTGGTTCATGGGATGAGATCTGTTTTTTAATAAGGAACTAATTGGTAGGGTGTCCTTGAGAATTCTTCGTAACACATGGTCTTTGTCCTTTCTCTCAACGTATGGGATTTTGTCCACGACGAACAGACGACAAAACTAGCTGTTGTGCTTGTACAAACACCTGTGTTATTAGATGCTCCATGTGGTTTGTTTGTGATGAAGATGGCAGGAATTAGGGGACTGATGTCACTAACAGGTAGATCTGGGTCACCATGGCACACAGGAGATGTTTATGTACACGTTTTAATAACTATTACATAAGCAACCCCAGTAAAAGCAACCAGCCCAAGTGCCCACAAACACAGGAATAGAGCTCACACAATAATTTTTTGCTTAGACTCTTTCATCACAAATGAAGGAGAATTTCCCAATGGGTCACAAACTTTGTCAATAAGTGCTATTAATATCATAACCATTTGCAAAGTCACCATCCAAATTATTCCAAAAAGATAACGTCAATTTCATCCATTCTATCTTAACATCCATTTATCCCTGGCTTGTTAATCTTTACTATGTGACAGTTGTCTGGTCTCAGGTGAACAATTATTCCTGCTTCTGCCTCCACCCCTATTTCAATTTCCTTACCATGTCTTGTGTGTGTGTGTGTGTGTGTGTGTGTGTGTGTGTGTGTGAGTTTGCACCCCACATACCAGCAGAGTCAGAGAGTGACTCTGATTGGTCTTGCTCTAATGGACAGTATTTAAAATATTTGAAATAATCCTCCTACTTTCCTGGGTGAGTTAATTTTATTGTTAGTGGATTAGTTCTTCAAAATATCTCATCTTTAGCTGGGAAAAATTCCACTGGGGCATATCAGCTGGAAACAAAATCACTTTTCTTGGTAACCTCATAGATCTTTAGGCCATTAGTGAAATGTCCTTCTATATATGTCTGGTTGGTGCTCTTTTGACCGCTGCTATGGGCATCCTTATTTGTGGCAGCATGTAGTACCCCCTTGACAGCCTCTCATTTGAATCTCTAACATAGATTTAAAGCATAGTGCCCATTTCCTGTTAAATTCAGGACCCAGGAGTTTTCTTGACTCTCTTTTAACAGGCCATTCCACCTTTCTGACATCAGGGCTACTTCTTATGGGATGTGAAAAACCCATTGACTACCCACGTCACTTGCCCATTCCAGCATAATTTTTGTCCTACAATGAGTAGGACACGTCTGAATTCCAATATCAGAGGTTTCCATATTTTTCCAACTCTTTCAGTTATATTTTGATCAATCACAGTCAAGAAACTAATGCAGCTTCTCTCCCTCATTATGAGTCAGTGACATTGAGAAAACACAGATTTGTTGATTTTGACAAAGGTCCTGTATAATCTACCCACCACTCTTTTCCAGGAATCAGCCCTCTGAGAACTTGAATTGTCACACTGGACTTTTCACTACTGCATTTTTAAAATTTCACGTTCACAAGTGTAATCTTCTTTCTTGACCTCTACTCATTTAAAAGAACAATGTCCACGAAAAACAAATATATGCTTGTCCTCACATGTCTGTGAAAGGGTCTTATGATGGCACTATCTCCAATTGTGCCAGGCAATTTTAAATAGGTTTTATGCCTCCAAAATTGCATCCTATCCATTTGTTCTTTTGGAAGTCCTTCTTTCACTATTTTCATGGATTACGTGATCAAATTAGTATTGATAAATTACTTAGTGACTTCCTTAGTTCTTTCTCCAAAACTGTTTTCCTATTACTTAGAAACTTGATCTAATTACTTGACCATATAGACAGTCTATTGTCCAAAATCTGGATAACTATGAACTTCTGAGAAATTTAATATCTCTGCTTGATACTGCCATCTAAAGTGCCTAGAATTCAGGATACTGTACTGATTGGCCTAGTTCTTTCCTTACTTAGAACTTTCTAGTATTAGGTTAAAAACAGAGGCCTCCTAGTTAACCTCCTTACTGTTGTAAGGACACTGCCTTCTGTAAGCTAGAGTTTATGTGTTCTTTTTGTAAATTATCTCAGGGATGTCTGAATTAACAAGAAACTTTCCTTAAAGATTTCCTTTACTGGTGTGAAGTACACTGCTTAAATAGAAGAGGGCCCAGGGTTTTACCGGCTGTCTCTCAGTATAATGTCAACATTTGGACGGTTTGGCCCCTTCCTGAAAGTACAATTCTATTTGAATTAATTGGGGAAAAACTCTGAGCAACCTCATAGACAGTTTAGAGTGTGAAGAACCCCATATTGCTATTGGAAGTTCTATTCATATGGACATAGGCACATGTTCTATTAGGCCTTGGTTTCAGTAAGGCCCAATTATTTTGGAAACAATTGTGTGGGTATGAGTGTTTACTTGGCTTGTTTTACCTGGCATTTCTTGTACCCAAATCCCATTGGTTGCTGTTGGCTGCTGCACTTGATCATGTGGAGACTACCTATGAACCTTAACACAAAGTCCCTAATGACCAACACTTTTAAAGTGAATTTAAGGTCTACTGGCACTGATAGCAAAAGCATGGTCTGCTGTATTGTTATTTTTGTTTAGTTGGACTCATTTATGTCCCTAAATGAAATCCTTGCTTTTTTTGACTTATTTTTTGGTATTACTTTTTAAATTGGTGCAAGTGATATCCCCAAATGCAGAATGTGCTTCTTCCTATAGCTGAATAACTTTGCAAACCCCTCTACTTTGGTTTTTCCTTTCTCCTTCTCTTCCTCCACCTCTTCCTCCTCCTTCTTCTCACCTCAAAACTTAGTGGCTAAAAAGAACAATAATCATTTATTATCTCTCACAATCTCTGTGCATCAAGAATTCAGGAATGGCTTGGTTGGGGAGTTCTGTCTTGCTGTCGGCCACAGGTTGTAGTCATATGTCGGCTGAACTCATTTGAAGACTTGACTGTGACTGGAGGATTCATTTCCAATGTGCTGGAATGCTGATATTGGCAAGTTGGTTCCATTTCATGTGCACCTCTCCTCACTGTTCCTTGAGTGTCCTCATGACATGACAGCTGGCCTCTCTCAGAGTAAGCAATCCCAGAAATCAAGGAGGAAGTTGCAATGCCTTTATGACCTATCCTTGGAAGTCACACAACTGTTCTCCTATTGTGTTATATTGGTCACACAGGTGAGAACTGATTCAGCATGAAACAAGGCCAGACAACACCTTGAATATAAGAAGTTAGATCATCATGGGCCATTTTGGAGGCTGACTACCATGTCTTTTCATTTCTTTCCCTTTAAACAGATTGTCGTCAATATAAAGGGCTACATAAATGTCCAGGGAGATCATAACGAGCCTTATATCTTATTACCACAATTGGACTGTTGATATTAACTCATAATATCCATGCAAAAGTATATTGTGTTTCTTGCCAAGTGAAAGCAAATTATCTCTCAAATTCCTTATCAGTGTTCTGGTGAAAAACATTAAGGTGGAATTCTTCTTCTGGGAATAGGAGATTATGTAAATTTGACCAACCCATCTACCAAGAACAAATAGAAAACCTGAAAATAAATAAAAATAAAATATAAGGCCTATAAATATGTAAGTATTTATGTATATATAAGTACACACACATATATATACATATATCTCAAGCTAAAGTTATATCTATAGTGTTTTATATAAAACGCCTCACAGTCGATCAAAAATAGGTGGACATACAAGGAGATCAAACAATGTAATGAAGAAACAACAGAAACCAAAAACACTGATGAAAGACATAATGATGTTTCAGTTATGCACTTTATATTCACATCTATTTCTTTTTATAGTGAATATTGAAGTTCCTAATTTGCATCAGTCTAATAAATAATATTTTCAAAATAACAATACCATCATTATTACTAACACCAAGATTACTGAAGATATTTTAAGCTTTCTTTTCAGCTCTCTTTTCCTTAGACTATATCTCATTAGGTATATATAATCTTTCTATAAAGTCATTTACAATAGCTATTCTCTCTGCCATACCTACTGGGAGAAAAAACACAATTCTTAAAAATATCTAAATGGACATGCTCTAAATGGACATACAGTTATTGTGACGGTCCCCAGAAAACCTGCAGAGAGAATTCAATCACTCAGTGGAGAACTAAGTCTCTTTAGAAATAAAAAGATGAAGCTCTGGGTTGACCAGTGTCGAGGGCAATAAAAAGAACTGGCTACAGCTTGCATGATCCGTTGTCATGTACAAAACACAATCAAAGGTATTATACCGGGCTTCTGTTACAAGATGAGATAGGTGTGTGGTCAGTTTCCCATTAATGTCATTATTTTGGAGAGAAAGAAAGACTTCAAAAGCAAAGTATCTTCTGTGGAAAATGTATCTGCAGTTCCGATAAAGCCAGGTATTGCTTTTTCAGTATCTCAATCCCAGAAAACAAGTTAATTCTTGAAGGACACAATAATAAATGTGTATCAAATTCACCTGCTCTGATTCAGCAAGTCATGACAGTTAAAAACAAATTCATAAGTGTTTCAAAAATCTTCAAAAATTTTCTAGCTGTTAAAACAGCAAGATGCTGGATAATATTCAATATCAATTTGTGATATTTTAAAAATTACAATAAACTGCACCTGTTCATGGAAAGAATTCTCTCTTTCTGGTTGAACAACCAATTCTATACACAATTAGATTCATTTTTTACTTTGCTTTCAATTTTCAGACGTAGATTTTTTTTCCATTTGAGGTTTATTTATTTTGTAATCGTATGAAACACTTGTAATGTACTGGATGGCCTAGTCATTTTCTTACTTAGGGCTTTTCAATCTTATAGTTAAAAGCATGTTCCTTCCAGTTAACCTCCTTACTGGTTGTAAGGACACTACCTTCTGTAAGCCAGAGTTTTTGTGTTCCCTTTGCAAACATATTCACACACGCACACACACACACACACATTCAAAATAAGTACATATACACACATATACATGTTTGGCAACTTGATTTTTTCAGTTAACTTTATATCCCAGAGATCTTTTCCTATCACATGTAGAGGTTTTCCTCATTCTCTTTTTTCTTTTCAAATCAAATTCATTGAGGTATAGTTTACATAGAGTAAAATGCACCCATCTTAGGTGCACAGTTTGGTGAATTTTGACAATTGCACACAATTACCACGTTTGAAAATTACCACAATTAGAACATAGAATATTTTTGTCAACCCCAAAAGTTATCTTGTTTCCCTTTGCAGTTAATTCATACTCTACCACTCATCTGGCTGTTGTCAATATAGATTAGTTTTGTCCGTTCTAGGATTTCATGTATCTGGCGTCGAACAATGTGAACTATTTTATCTCTGGATTCTTCTGCTCAGCATAATGTTCTCAGATGCATCCAAGCTGTTGATTGTATCAGTAGTGCATTTTCTATTTATTGATGATTAGCATTCTGTTGTATGGATATAGCCAATTTGTTTGTCTATTCACCTGTAGATGGACACTTAGGCCATTTCTAGTGTTTGGATAGTTTATATGCTATAAAAATTAATGTTCAGGGACTGGCCCAGTGGCGTAGCGGTCCAGTTTGCACAGTCTGCTCTGGCGGCCCAGGGTTCGCAGGTTCGGATCCTGGGTGCTGACCTACACACTGCTTATCAAGCCATGCCATGGCAGGCATCCCACATATAAAGTAGTGGAAATGGACATGGATGTTAGCCCAGGGCCAATCTTCCTCAGCAAAAAGAGGAGGATTGGCAACAGATGTTAGCTCAGGGCTAATCTTCCTCATAAACACACACACAAAATAATAATATTAATAATGTTCATATATTTGTGTAAACATAAGTTTTCATTTCCCTTATGTAAATACTTAGGAATAAAATTGCTGAGTTATATGCTACATGTACATTTAACTTTATAGGGAACTTCCAAACTGTTTTCCAAAGAGGTTGTATTATTTTTGCCTTCCCACTGGCAATGATGCTCCATTGTTCCACATTCCTGCCAGTTCTTGATATTTTTAATCTTTTTAATTTTGGCCATGCTAATTTGTATTCAATTTGCATTTCCCTGATGATTAACAATGTCAAATACCCTTTCATGTGCTTGTTAGGAATTCTTGTATCTCTTTCTATAAAGTGTTTACTCACATATTTTCTCATTTTTAAAATTGTTGCTTTAAGGTAATTCTTGAAATAAGGTGGAATAAGCCCTTCAATTTTGTAGATTTTTTTAAAAAATTTGTTTTCTAATGTAGACTCTCTGTTTTTCCATATAAAATTGAAAATCAGTTTGTTAATTTCTACTAAAAGAAAGTCTGCTGGGATTTTGATTGATTTATATGTCAGTTTGAGGGAAATTGACATTTTACCCATATTTAGTCTTCTACTTCACACACATGGAATATATCTCCATATATTTAGATCTTTCATTTCTCACAGCAAAGTTTTGTAGTTTGCAGTGTACAAGTGTTGCACGTATTTTTTAAAACTTATTACTAAGCATTTACCTCTTCCTCTTCATGTTTTAGGAAATTTCCACTTCTATTTATGAGCTGCAGGATGTTAGTTACAGGCTTTGAAGACAGCATTTGACAGCTTTCCCTTAGCCTTTTGCACAATCATATGTGTAATCAACTTGTTTTTAATCCCAATTCAAAAAGTGTTTTCTTCCCCAAAATATTTATTCAAGTATGCATTCAAAGTTATGAGATACCACCACAAATTCTCTAATTGGCTACCTAGCTCCTTCCAAGTTAACCTTAGTTCTCATTGTGTGAATATTACTGTTTTACCAACATATCTGATTCTAGTGTTTCCACTCCTTTATACAACTTTAAAGAACTCTGCACTTACCGGAAAAATCATCCCATGGGTCTCCCTATTACTAAATGCTATTTCTGACTGCTGGTATTTTGAATCCCAATGAATCTTTAGGATTCATTGTATGGGCAATTTTCTGGGTATGTCCTGACTGGTTTGAAGGACTTTGGTTCTCTAACTAAAATTCATCAAATCAGTAAGTTCCAGGAGCTTCCACTGTGTCTTGGAGGATCTTGTGCCAATTTTGGCTCTGTTTCTCTGACTTGTGTCAGTGATGGGGGTTAGTGGGCTTCTGTAATAACATTGATATCTTCTGAAGTGCCCTGTTCAAGCAATTTTCTTCCTGAATCTAGGATTATTTTCTGCACTTCATATTATTTTTCAAGTTATTTTGAAAAATATTATTTCATATTATTTTCCATTTCTCATTTTCTAACTAATTCTTCCCAACTTTCTCTTGGTCAACTTATTGTCCCATTTATTTTTGTTGAATGGTTGAGGCTAACCAAATTTCCCCAAGAATTCTAATTCCATGGCTTTTGTTGCAATTGGATTGTATTTGTACCCCCTAATATGTTCACTGGGGCCTCATTTCAAAGTCAGATGCTGCCAGAAGCAATGTGAGTTTAATTTCCTCCACTAGAGGGGATTTTCCCAGGATTCTCTCATTACTCAAGTTCTAAGAAGAATTTCTGCCTCTTGATAAACCTCTGCAAGCCTGGCTTGCTTCTTTAACATTTCGTTGACATCTGCAATCCCTCTCACCCCTTTGCCATTAAAGCACTGGTTTTAGCTGTGGGTCAGCCTTTTTGGTCTGCAGGCAAGTATTCACTTCAGTACTGGGGGATTCTCCTTCTTTCCTGAGCTCCTAAGTAAGTTGTCTGTTCTCATCCTTCTGAAGACTAATTTACCATCCTCTTTGGTGTATATTCTGAGCAAAGGAGAATTTTCCTTTCTTTTTTTTTTTTTTTCCCTGACTGTATTCTTTCCTTGTGGTTTGTAACTCTGGTCTGGTATAAGACTTTTCTTCCTCACTCCGAAGTGTCACTTCTCTGTATTGTGTGGTATCTTCTGACTAATTTCTGTATTCTTCATGGCAGCATTCTCTCAGAGAGTTGACATTGTTAAAAACCCTGAGCAATGGATCAGCTGGTTGGGGATTAAAAGAATAGCATCCTTCTAGCTGTTTATCACCTGGGTTTTTAGAGAAGCTATTTTCTCCTCTGATCTTCTTTTCCCCCATTCTATATTTGAAAATATGGCAGTACTATTTTTCTATCTTTTTTGTCTCACATTTTAAACAAAGACTTACGTTCAGCAGTCAAGATGATCAGTACCCTCTAAATGTCAGATCAGCTGGCTGCCTCCCACTATTCTTTTAATTTGTCCATGAAGCAGAATGGAACTGGTTTTAAATAACCCAGGATTTCCCCTTACACAACACACAAATTTAGACAGAGATGTGGTGACAAGCCCAATACCCAGTCCTCCTCCCCAGACACTCAGATTTAACTCGTCTAGAGGATGCCTAACCACTAATATGTTTTAAAAGTCTCATAGGTGGTTCTAATTGGACGTATGAATGGAATACTTCAATAACTGCAGAGTTCAGTGGACAGAAGGTCTTGCGTTGACGCATCTCTGCTGTGAGCTCAGTAACATTTCTAGCCAACCACAAACATACACACTTCTTATTTCTCATTTCTACACTGATGTATAAATCCTTTGGTGTAAATTTTAATAACAATATCTGAAGAGTTTAATTAATCTAGATAGCATCGATATTTGTTTAGGGTTCTGCAAACACTAATGACCTTAGGGCATAAGTTAAGGTGTATACACACATATATTCACAACAATGCTTATCCTCAATTACAGTCATGCACCGCATAACAACATTTCAGTCATGGATAGATCACATATACAATGGTGGTCCCCTAAGATTAATACCATATAGCCTAGGTGTGTAGTAGGCTGTGTCATCTAGGTTCGTGTAAGTACACTCTATGATGTTCACACAATCGCCTAACAATCCATTTCTCAGAATATATCACCGTTGTTACTCAATGCATGACTGTATTATTTTATTTTATCTTTGTTTTGCTGAGGAAAATTAGCCCTGAGCTAACATCTGTGCTAATCATCCTCTATTTTGTATGTGGGTCGCTGCCACAGCATGGCTGACAAGTGGTGTAGGTCCACACCTGGGATCCAAACCCACAAACCCAGGCTGCCAAAGCAGAGCACGCTGAACTTAACCACTAGGCCACAGGCCAGCCCCAATGACTGTATTTTTAAGGTAAATGACTACATAAATGATATGCCAAGAGTAAGATGATGAGAAACAGTACAACCACCCTTATCCTAGAGAAAAGCAAAGGTACCTATAATTATTTATCCTTCGCATATAATGATTGAGAAAAGGATATTTCCATGTCTAGTCTCTGCCAAAATCTATTGCTTCTATAATTTTCGTATACTACAGTATACGCATAGTTGATTGAATGTAATTTTTGTCAAAGTTGTTCTTTTCAAATGTCTTTATGTCCACTTTCATATAAATGCAGTGTTTTTAAACATCTGTACCAGTGTCTTTTTTTGAAATATATCTCTATAATTAAATTTAAGATACACACATCAGAGATTTCTAGTTTGCAGAAGCCTTTACTGAGAGGTCATTTCAAGTGATAAAAGTTTTAAGAAAAAAACCACAGGTACCAGAAATAATGTATAACTTCATACAAAATGTCATTTAGAATAATGACCACTGCCCTTTATCCAAGGCAATACATTTAAAAAGATAAGCTTTAACTTCCAGAATAAATTTTAAAAATAGTTTATATTTTGTACTTCTGATCCAAGGATGTGAGGATACTTAAATTATATCTAATAACAGAAAACCAGGACGATTCTTTGTAATTCTTTAAAAGAATAAAATGCCTTCAAATGTGTTATAATTGTATATAAATTGCAAAGATTTTTTTTAATGATAACCTCTCACGCCCCGTGGAAACCACTGTCTTAGATCCTTCACTGATTATAAGATATTTTAAGGAAAAAAGAAAATCTGGAGCAATTGAAATCTTGAGGTCTGGTATTACATAGATAAGAGCAAGATGCCTATGTTAGTATTCACACCCACCAGCCAGAGACCACTAGGAACTCACCTGTGCCACACAGATTTGGATTTATTACTTGTTGTAACAAGCAAGATCATATTCCCTGGGAAACCATGGGGTATGCCATTAAAAAGATGTTAGGAGGGTTTGCTATAGAATTTTGCCTTGGTGTAGGTAGCTTTGGGTGGGAGTGAGGAGGTTCAAAGAAGTGCATTGCTCTAGGTCCTAATCCCTGGAACCTGCAAATGTTACCTTATGTTTATAAAAGGATCTTTGCAAATGTGATTAAGTTAAGGATCTTGACACGGGGACATTATCCATGTGTGGCCTTAATGCAATCATGAGTGTCCTAGAAAGAGTGAGGCAGAGTGAGATTTGACTAAAGACCTAAGAGGAGAAGGCAATGTGAACATGGGGGCAGAGATTGGAGTGATGCAGCCATAAGACAAGGAATGCCAGCAGTCACCAGAAGCTGAAAAAGACAAGGAAGTCTTCTTCTTCAGAGACTTCAAAAAGAACATGGCCCTGCCAACACCTTGATTTCAAATTTCTGGCCTTTAGAATTGTGAGAGAATAAATTTCTGTTGTTTTAAGCCACTCAGTTTGTGGTAATTCATAACCACAGCCTTAGGAAACTCACGATACAGGTATCTTGATAATTTATGTCTAGGAGGCGGGAGGAATGGAGTGTAACTGAACCTGTAGTTGTAAGAAGCAGCAGTTACAACTGTAAGCTGGGACAGGAGATGTTTGGAGATTTTTGTGTTTTTCATAGTGTTCTTGTTTTGTCTGTGCTTTGACATGATTAAAGAGGAGTCTGGTTTTTGTGTCCCTCCATGGTGGTCTCAGAGTGACCTTGTCTGATGTTGCATTCTGTGAAATGGTTTATATTCAACAGGAGAATGCTAAGGCCTAGCTGTCCATTCCAGGCCAGTTCCTGACTGACAGCTGTCAAGATTATGTTTTTCTTTCTCATTACTAATTTGATGCGTGACATTGGTCATGCTAGTCAGCCCCTTGAGACATCGCTATTCACTTCAATCACGCATTCACCAAAGATTTACTGATTCTATGTCCCAGGAATTCTTATAGATTCTAGGGACAAACCCATAAGAAAACTGACAAAATTCCTAACCCTCACTGAAGTTGCAAAGAGGAAAACAAATAAGTAAAGTATACAATATGTCAATTATTGATAAGAGTTATAGAGAAAAGTGAAGTGAGAAAAGGGGCGAGAATGTGTTGGAAGGATTACTATTTTGATGAAGGCAGTGAGAAAGAGGCTCATTGAGAAGGTAATATTTGAGAAGGAACCTGAAATAATTGTTGAAGGAAACTAGGAGAGAGCATTGCAGTTAGAGGAAACAACAAGGCGTCAGGAAACGCTTGTATCTTCCAGCAAGGAGGCTGGAGTAGTGAAGGCAAGGAAGAGAGTAGCAGGAAGTGAAATCGGAGGGGAAACTGGTTGTTGAGGGAGGGGCATTGTGGAAGGGGTGTCTGGAGACCCCTGAGAGAGAAGTCACTGGGGGTGAGGGTTGAACAGAAGAGTGACAATCTCCATCAATTTTGAAAAGAATCATTCTTCTTTACAGGAGAAAGAGTGATAGTATTTTAGAAAGAATAATAGAATTTCACCTTTTTATAACCTGTAATAAAATAATTCATCAGCAGATGCAAGCCCCCTAGTTGAAAGTCTGATGGGGAACTGGATATACGGGGTGGTGTGTAAGGGTCATTACTTCCTGATCAACAAGAGGCAAACTCAGTTTTACAAATGGGTAGATCTGACTACTGACATCTTAACCCAGGGAATCAAAAGCAGCGCTGCTAACAGTGGGAAAGCCAGACTTGATGTGCCTACTGATACGAAGTAATATGATGTATAAAAACACCACCTTGAGGCATTCTCGCCCAAAGTGTTTAACATGAACCCAAGTAAGGCTATAGTCCTAGCTTCCAGTTTATAGGAAATGTAGAGAAACAATGTAAATGACACCACAAAGACACAATCAGACAAATTAAAAAGGTGGAACATTTTATAAGACTGCCAGTCTGATCATTTCAATAGGTCAATAGCATTTATAAAATGATAGGGGCTACTCTAGATTACAAAGGACTTGAGACACTAAAAACACAAAGAGTCTCTTTGGCTGTAGGTATATGATCTAGATGAGCAGTTCTCATATTTTAACATATATCAGAATCACTGAGGGGATTTATTAAATAATGTAATGCTTCAGGCTCTAATCCTAGATATTCTGATTCAGTAATGTGGGGGATCAGAATTGGCCACTTCAAAATATGTCTCTTTACCTTGATTATTTTCAAGAACAAAAGACTCTCAAAGACAATTTGACCTCCCGTCTCACTAACTGCCTAAAAGAATTTAAGATAGAAGGCCTGTGCCCAAGACAGGCCATCACCATAGATAACTCTGGGTATGGATAGACTGGGAGGGTCCTTGCTAAGCCCATTCTTATCAAAGCTCTGAAAACCAAGTAAAAGTAGAAGTTATCCTTTGTAAGATACATTTACATTTGTAAGGGAAATCTCCATTTGTAAAGATATATCCCTCTCTGTACCAGGAAGAAGGGGGGATGACCTTATCTCTAGAAACTCTCATCAGTGCAGAAGGCAAGGACTTAAATCTGCCTATTAACCTTACTCTTGTTTACTGTGCTTTTCTGGTAATCTCCCAAGGCTGACTCCTCTCATCCCCAACATCCTCCTTTGTCTTTAGCTGAAGATAGTATTTAAGATGAGAACCTCCACTATTTTGGCAGGTTATCCAGTTTTTCCTGGGTCTCTCCCATGTATACATGTTGTAAAGCTTTGTTTGATTTTCTCCTGTTATTCTGTCTCATGTCAATTTAATTCGTACCCCAGCCAGAGGGACCCAGAGTGGGTAGAGGATATGTCTTCCTCCCCTACAGTAACAATCAATGGAGTTGAAGCTGAAAGAGTGGTCCCCACTTTGAGAAACACTGGGCAGTATATTTAAATTTGGAACTAATGCTCTTCTGACTATTTCTCACAGAAACTCTCAGGTCCATGTAAGGAGTTTGGTAGGATTCTAGTACTCATAGCCAAGAGGCCACCATCAGAAGGAGACCTGCCATCCGCTGAGCTCTGCATTCATCACAGTCCTCCATCCTGGCTTCCTGTCAGAACCATCCGCAGGACTTTCAAAACCCATTAATGGCTAGGCCCTTCTCTAGACCAGTTACATCTGAGTCTCTGAAAAGGACAAGTGAGCATCGGCATTAAAAAAATTTTTAAAAATTCTTGAGTGATCTTAATGTGCGGTTAGGGTTGGGATGTGGCTAAGATTTCTTTAAAATGCAGGGCTATGTTGTATATTTTCAAATGATAAAAGAGCTCACCCTGAATTTTAATGGGAATTCATAGAGTTACACAAGTTAAACACTTCAACAAGTATGGCTCACATTTTAAAATGAATGCCTTATTTTATTTTTAAGGAAAATCAAAGAAGACTTTAAAAAGCTGTTATTAAAATAATGAGGAAAGAAAAGGAAAGGATTAAAAGTTAATTTAATTTTGCATTTCTGCTGATACAGAACTAACCAGTACCAACAGTAGCTCTCCTTTTCACACAAGAAGATGGTGTAGGCTGCCCCAAACCCTGCAGAGCATTGACATGAGTCCTTAGTAGTGGGGACAATAACAATACAAAGCCAGAACCACTCTACTGTTCTTTCCCAGAATTAGTCGTTTTGGAGTAATAGCATATTTGGAAAGGAAAACTCAATAACAAGTGATTTACATTTGTACAATTGTAGCATGGTGAGTAGGAATGTTATTAAAAACAAAGAACCTAAAGGGGAAAAATCTGAGCTAATGGTGTCAATCTGGGGCCAGCAGTAGGATGGAGAACAGGATCATCAAGTTAATTGGGTTCAAGGAAGGAAAGGAAAACTGGCATCTGCTAGCAAGGATGGAGAAAACCAACCATCTTTATCTTGAAATAACTGCACTCCTCTACCGGAACAATATACCATCCTATTTTCAATAAAATTCTAGTGGAGAAGATACAGCATGCATTTCTCGATAAACTAGAGCCTATGTGGTCTTCCCTAGAAAAATTGCTGGCAACATTGATTTACTTATAACTCACGCTGCTTCGTCTTTGGAGAGACGATATGGCCTAGAGCAAAGAGCCCAATATCTAGAGTCAGACTGCCGGCGTTCAAGCTCTGGCTTTGCTCCTAACTCTGCAGTGGCCCTGAATGTGTCACTTAATTGTCGCCTTTTTTTTAAATTTGCCAGATTAAATTAATAAAGTCTGTGTTAAATAAAAGGCTGTGATTAAAGTAGTTTTGTAAGCTATAAAATTTTAGTAGTGGGGCCTGGCCCTGTGACTTAGCAGTTAAATGCATGCGCTCCACTACCTGCGGCCCGGGTTCAGATCCCAGGCGCGCACCGACTCACCGCTTGTCCAGACATACTGAGGTGGCATCCCACATGCAGCAACTAGAGGATGTGCAACTATAATGTACAACTATCTACTGGGGCTTTGGGGAGAAAAGGGGAAAAAAAAAGGAGGAAGATTGGCAATAGATGTTAGCTCAGGGCCAGTCTTCCTTTGCAAAAAGAGGAGGATTGGCATGAATGTTAGCTAAGGGCTGATCTTCCTCACACACACACAAAAAATTTAGTAGCGGTTATTGTGGCTATCTACTAGGATATTTCACCAGCTCCTGGAATTCCAGCAAATGGAGAGATAATGGTGCTATGTACATGCTCAATAAATATTTACTGAATGCACAAAGGATGAATTTTTGAAAATATGGAACAAAGAGGAAGGAAGGAGCAGGGTGAAGATATTATAAAACATTTTAAATCTTTTATTTGAACAAAGACTCATCCCTCAAGAGTTACTAAGCTCTTCTCTTTGTTGTGCACAGCACTTGGTATTATGGTTGAAAAGGAGACATGGAACAAGGAAATTCAAAAGGGCCATAGGCTGCACCCAGTGAAAACACAGTTTTATAGGAGAGGGAACTTCGTGATTTAGTTTGCTGTTGACATAATAGGAGATTATGGGGCCATTTAATGTCTTTCAACAAGCATAGTGGAATTAAAATATGCAAAGATAGGATGGTGATGCCAGGGCCTTGACTAGTCACCATTCCCAAAATAAATTGCCTTTAGAAAGGCAGAAATCCACTTCTTTCCACTAGGATCTTACGACGTCATCTATCTCAAAAGGCACAAAATAAGTGGTCAGAGATTACACGCCATGAATTTCCAAACACCTGGTAAAAAAAATCCTTAAAATTTCAAGACAAACAAAATTAAGTTCATAGAACACCCATTCTGCCAGAAGAAAAGCAAATATATTATTTCGTCTAGAAAGGAAATATTCAAGACAGTCTCAAGGGTCAAATGCACAATCAAACAATTTAGCAGATCTGCCTGCACAAGCCACTGAGGTATAAACAGACATACCCTCTGCTTTCATCTGGCATGGAGAATTTCCTCTCTCCTGGAGTCCTTTCTCTATGAGGCAAACTCTCCTATGACCTACACTGTTAGGTGTCTTCCAGGCTCACTACTCTATAACAAGGTCTTGTCTGAACTTCAGTAACTAGACCTCTTGGATGAGGTGCAAAGATGACCCACATTATATTAAACTCAATTCCATAAGAAATAATAGGGTCATGCAATAGGCTTATGGAATATTTAAACTGATTGATGGACTCAAAAACCTTGCTCTGGTCTAGAAAACAGAGTGTTAATACATATGGGGAAGAACACAGGATATGGAATCAGAAAACGTAAATTTAAGTGGTTGTGTCTTCTGCTGATTTTTTTCTTTAGCCTCTTCAAATAATAAGCATTTATTATCTCACACAGTGTCTGTGGGTTCTGAATCTGGGAGCGAATTAGCTGGGTAGTTCTGGCTCAGGGACTCTCATGAGGTTGCAGTCAGATATCAGCCAAGGCTGCAGTCATCCAAAGGCTGACCAGGGCCAGAGGATGCATTTCCAAGGTGACTCACTCACACACCTGGTGGGTTAGTGCTGATCGTCTGCGGGAGACCTCAGTTCCTCTCCAAGTGGATAGAAGGCTGCTTGACCGTCATTACAACATGGCAGCTGGCTTCCCCCAGAACAAGTGATTCATGAGACAGTACTATGAATGCCACAGTGTCTTTTATGACTCACTCTCAGAAATCGTATACCATCATTTTTGCAACATCCTGTTGGTTACACAGGTCAGCTTGTGTATTCAGTGCAGAAGGAGACAATACAAGGGTGAGAATACCAAGAAAGGGGGACTGTATGAAGATCTTCTGCTGATTAATGATATAGTTAGTCTGAGCAATGTCCTCTTCTGTATCTCAACTTTCTCACCTATCAATGGACTATGCCACTACTACCTCCTAGTCACATTACAGACTTGCTGTGATGCTAAATAAGAAAAAGTGTAGGTAACGGATCTTAAATTAATGTAAGAATAGTTAATTCCTTATGACAATATTTATTACGAATTTTACACGTGATCCTTTTTATTATTTTCCATTTGTCCTCTCAGTTTCTTGAAAATAGCAAGAGAATTATTCCTGGTGCATTGGGACTCTTGATGCACCTGCACTGACTCTGGTGTTATCCCTCCTACCCAACAGTGGGTTAAAGTCATCCAGGTGAATTACGTCATGCAGTACCTGTAGATTGCATTTCAATTATTGAAGGACTTCTATTTAACTTCAATTTTCTTAAGTCTATTTCATACATCTTGAAGTTTCTTATTGAACCGTTATGCTACTTCTGAGTTTTTCTATTTGCTACATTTCAATGGCCTGTCCGTATTTCAGTATCTTTTACACTATTTGCTTCAGTTGTCATCTCTGAATGGGACATTTTGCAAAGAATCCTCAAAATACAAAAGGAAAGACATACTGAATCACTAACGTGGCTCTAAATTGTCAGACACTTGATGGAATTTGGTGAGATTACTTCCGGCTTCCATAAAGACTTGGGAACTTTCAACTACTCCCTTTAAAGAGGATGGAAAAATAAAAATGAAAATATATTAGAGTTATGTTTATAAAATAGTAAGGCTTATTTTAAAAGAGACAGAAGAAAATATTGCAGGAGCCTCTAGAGCATTGATTTCACAAAGAATCCTTTGATCAATAGCAATGCAGATCCTAAACCAACCTTGTAAATACTTTGGGAAAAAGTCATTATTAAGTTTTTACAATATTTGTTTAGCTCAAAAAATTGGCATTCTAGTTACAACGTCTTTTGATAACAAGTACACAAACACATTTTGACAGAATACCAATAATGTTCATCCCCTCCCTGATCTCAAACACTACTACTGGAGTTACAGATTGGTAAAGTCTTTTAGGAGCTAATTTGGCAGTATATATCAACATTACAACTATATTTAGCTTATGACATAGGAATTTTCTTTACATGTGCCCAAGATGTGCATATAAAAATGTTCTTTGTATCATTTGTTGAAGCAGCAAAGGGTGGGGGGAAAATAGATACTCACTGGTAAATAAGTTGTAGCACAAACAATTTATGGTGTACTCCAGTGGCTTGAATATACTGACATGAAAAGATCTCCAAGACTCATCATTAAGTGAGTCCCTTAATCATAAGTATAGTATGATCTTATTTCAGCTGTATGTATTTATGGCCCCACACTCATACTGGAAAATTGACAGAATCGTTGACAGTGACGGGGTTAGAAGGAATGGGAATAGATAAAGGGGAATTTTTATGTTTTGATCTAATCACTTCTTTATATTTTAAATCATGTACAATGAGAGAGTATGCCTATATTATTTATGTAATATAACACTAATGTTTTAAAAGTAAATGTGTCACCATTCCGGAATAGGACTAGGGAAGAAAAATAAATACTAAGAATATTTTAAATCCTCCTATCTGATTTTCTTTTTGTGCATTTTGCTTTATTTTAGTTCCTGAATACACTATACAGAATGCTTAACTCTGGTTATATGTAGAATCATAATGAAATGTCTCGGGTATGGTCATATTTGTTTCATGCAAAAAATGTTTTTGAAGTCAATGTTCAAATAAATGAAGGAATGAGTGGATGACCCAAATATCAGTAACTCCAAGTGTCTACCAGCCTATTAAGAAATCCATATCCTTGCAAAGTTCATCCACAATCTCAAATTCCAAAATTTCTTGGGATCTCTAAGAGATAAGATATTTCAACAACTGGAATGAACCCAGCCTCCTTTGCTTTGTGTATCTTTGATGAAGTGTCATTGAGTCTCATTGAGTTTGTCCCAATTCCTGTATTTGTCGCCCGTGTTACACAGTGACTGGTTGTGCCTGTCCAGGCTCTGCTGAGCACTCACATCCTGGTAGCTTCTCCACAGTGCCAGGGCCCCTCCTGGGCTGCCATTGAGATGGAGGCTGACAACCTTCACACAGCTGCCTTCTGCCCTGCCAGGCTGCCTGTGCTCTTGGCTTTGCCAGTTTCCTCTAGATTTCCACTGTCTACTGACTTGCAGGTTTATCCTGACCTTCTGAAGTTCATGATGGTGTGAGGCATCCATTTTCTCAGCTGTCACTGACTGAAGTATACTTCTGTATCTTAGAACTTTCCAGACATTCAAGACATTCATTCCCTTCTACCCAACTTTCTATATAAAATGAACTTGAGCTTCCTTTGAATTTTCTAGCTAAAGATTACTTAACTTGGCATCATATCTCTGAGGTCCTTCTAAATTCTAGAAATCCATGATTCTGTTGTGACTATGGCTGAATCAATTCTTGAGGGACCAAGCAAAATCAAGATGAACTTTATAGGTTCTAATAATCTCAAGTTCATATGGTTACAGTCTCTCCAAGCACAAATATTCTTACTTTCTGTTCTTAAATTGTTTGTAACATTGTCAGAGGGTGATGATGATGATGACAATGGCAAAGACGGTCCCTAATATCTATTGAGCCCCTCCATAGGCCCATCCCTGTGCTCGCACTTTAAACACATCATATCATTACTCCCCATAACAACCTACTCAGGCAGGTATTGTCAATGGTCTCATTTTATCACTGAGAAACTAAGACTTGGTGAAATTAAACAACGTGAGGAAGTGGTCTGATGCCAGACCGTGCACTCTCAATCACTACTCTGTACATCTTAAGAGGGTTTTCAGCTTAAATGGAAGACCATAAATGAGAATTTATTTTGTACTTTGAAGTTTTTATGGACAAAGGCATCAAATAATAAAAGATGGCATACAATGGCTTATTTTGGCCATGCCAACATTTGTAAACTAGTTGTACTTCAGTTGCAGGAAAGAATGTCCACACGCTTTCTTGGAATAGAAAGAAGCTATTAAAATCTTTCAGAAAAAAAAAATGTACAGCAGGAAGTGGGGCAAAAAGAAAATGTATGTGAAAAATCTTCCCTGAAGCTGAAACAGGTAGGTGGTGACTCTCTAGGCCCCTGCAAAAATAAGAAAGGAAATAAACATGCTCCTAGTTGTTGAAAGAGTTGCAATCTTGGAAGCTTGCCGCATGCAAGCAGTATACCGTCTTCCACCAGGCCTTGGTGAGGGTTTAATTATGTAGCTGCAAAGCATCATTAATGCTAACAAGGGGAACTCACCAACAGAGAGGCCTGGGCAGTTCACTTCTTCCACAGATTTCAGATTTCTTTTTTCATTTTTTTCTTTATCAAGTTGGGACTATAATGGAACCTTCCCAGGCACTCTTCTCTCACTAACTCTTTGAACTTACAACACCAGAGAGAAATAGCACTGAGTGAACTTTCACAATGGCTAACATTATCTCCAATTAATCAGCTCCCTTGAAAGGAAAATTGGAACAGGTGGAGCTGGAGACTGGCTTACAGACACAGGAGTTGGAATCATTATTCTGAAATAATCTCCCCCTGCAGTTGTAAACCAGTAAAGATGCTTTTTTGTTACCAAACAGAATGCTAAGATAATAATGTTTATTTATCTATTTAATGGGGATGTTGAAAGGTTTATTTAGTTGCTGTTTGTAAAGTGTTTGGGAGATGAAAACTGCTGTATAAGTGCTAAATATGATTATTATCCAACCTAGCACTTTTATGTGAACATTCCGTTCTGGTTTCTTCCTCTAAGAAGTCTATTTCAGGGCAAGTTAACACCTCCACACAGAGCTCTCAGAAAGGTTTCCACGCTGAGTCTGTGAAGAAGCCAAAAAGTCCCTGATCACTCCAGACAAGACACAAATTAAGCCACATAATGCATAGCAGAGGTCTCATTAATCAGAAAAATATAGGTGTAAAATCAATGGAAAAGTCAAACAGAAAAATGACTAATGTCATGCCTTTGTCAGAAGAATCGTACAATCTCATATTAGCCATGCCATCGAACCACAGCAGGAAGGTCCCTCCTAGGAAGGAACATGAAAAATTAAAGTCTTCTGGGCATGAAACTCTCCACCTGGAAGTCTTTACTCTATAATTTCTAAGGGGCTTCAGAAGGTCCCAATTTTTCTGACTCATACTTGTTTCAAACTTACAGTGAGTCACAAAATCAGTCCAAAGGCTGGAATACATTTCTAAGACACAGAAAAGTAAATTTAAAGAGAATCTCTTTTGTTTGGAAATCTTTTGTATTGTGTATGCAACCCATCCCACAAATATTAACTTTTCATCTTTTGAACTAGGTGACCTAGAAAATGTATTCATGGGGACAATAGGAGACAATTGAAGAGTCCCAATTGGTCTTCCTCAACTCTAAGTTCTGTGAGTTAGAAAGTCTAATAAAAAACCACCAATATTCCCA
The DNA here is from genome assembly GCF_057802395.1 of Ceratotherium simum simum. Classification (NCBI taxonomy): domain Eukaryota; kingdom Metazoa; phylum Chordata; class Mammalia; order Perissodactyla; family Rhinocerotidae; genus Ceratotherium; species Ceratotherium simum. The sequence goes on along the minus strand of NC_141923.1, from coordinate 17,578,679 downwards.
TCACAATCAAGCTGAAACAGTTTGCAGGTGTTTTAGGGACGTTACTGGGGTATTTTTGACATTTCTGCATAACATGTCAAATCAGGTCAGGAGTGGAAGGAGATCAAAATGAAATAGAGAGTAAACTCTCAGCAATTGGCTAATATTGCACCCAATTAAATAAATAACAGATGTTCACTAAAAACTCTGGAGGTGGGGAGCTACACACACAGTAAGAGAATTAAAATAATCATCATAATTTTGAAAGAATTTTGAGTTGGTTTGTGTGGGTGGGTGTGCATGTGTGCTGTGCATGAGTGGGTGTATGAGTGAGTGCAAGGTTTAACAGGGTTTCTAACAAGCCCATTTAAATTTGTTTTTGAAGAAAATATCATTCCATTACCAACTGTATTAAAAGTATCTGTGTTTATGGCAGTCGCTTTATTTTCTGCAACTAAATGCACTTCGGCCAGTTTTATTACATAGAAATAATGAGCATTTTAGCACGGAATTTAAGTTGGCACCGAATTTCCAGAGGAGGTTAATTAGAAACAGCTACAATGGCAAAAGGGAGACAGAAGCTAAGGTTATTTGCCCTGGCCGCCTTCCAATCACTCTCTGGAGTTCTTGCTATAAAAAGATAAGATATTGTTGAAGATGCAATTACTCCCACTCCCAGGTCTTCAGTTTTATATGGTGTACAACAAAAATATCCACTTTCTTGATGAGAAGAACTACTGCAAATAAGCAAAACATTAAATCCATGGCAACCCAAAATTCCTATTCTCGACAATCAGAACATATTAGTTTTCCCTAGAAAAATGTGGCTCTAACTGATTTTCTGCTAGTTGTTCAGTACTAAGAGAAATTATCCAAAACTTGGAAATAGGCAAAAGGATGGCTGTATGCCTCTTAATACTATACTGGAATATACTTTAATAGCACACCCAAGGATTATTTATGTCTCTAAGAGTTTTGTCTGATTTATTTACTATTAATTAGGGCCTAGAGTCTGTGAAATTGCATGCAAATATATATATAATTTTGTCTGTAGAAATGCAAATAATTTGGTCGTGTGGAGAAGATAATCCCAAATGATATAATGTACTGCCCTGTAGGACATTAATCAGTTGTGCCTTGAACTTAGAAAACACTTTCAGTACGCTTTTCTGATAGGCTTATATATACACTGAATCTCAAAGGCTTTTTGAATCAGTTCTCCTATTCTGCTAGTTCACTCAATAAGTTACATATATTTTGCCATATATGTATTTATTATTTAGAGATTCATGCTTTTAATTTTTTGAAAATTATACACTGACAGTTTTAGAGGATTTCCCACTGACATGCCCAAATGGACTTAACTGCCAGGGTCAATTAAAGTATAGTTTTTCTGAGAAGAGCTTCTCATGAGCTGTTTCAACCTAGGGAGATATTTTCTTGGTTGCAGGAATGAATCTCAAGTGACACTAGGGCTTTATTTTTGCTTGATTCTCTCTTTTTTATTGTTGTTATCGCCACCCGCCTCCACCTTCTAATTCTCTGTTTGTTGTTTTTTCTGGATCTTGGTCATGTCTATTAGTCTGTCCGTACCGAATTGAGTGTGCTAGTCATTTTCTTTTGTTTATCTATTTGCCTACCTGTGAATTGAAAGTAAAGAAATTTAAAAAATACTTCATACTCACTGGAAAGCAGAATTGCCCTTTGAGATCCGGACTGGGGGATTAGGTTTCCACAATTACCTTTGACCTCCTATGATGTTGTGCAATGGAAGCTGCGTGCTTTCCATGTGTCTGTGTGTCTGTAACTGAGAAAATTCCATACCTCTCCTCATGTAAATGTGAAATATTTCCTAACTTCTGAAGAGCATCAATAAATTACATTATAAATTCTCTCAAAATAAAGGAAGTCTGTTCTGATTAAGCGCCTGCCTGAACCTAATACTCCCAGAATCCCAAGAAAATAAGAAAACTGAAACTATAGTTCCTTAAATGTGCCAGAATTTTAAGAAAAAGAAATCTTTCTTATAGAAAATAAAAGCTCAGAGCATTTTTCCTAAGAATTTAAGTTCACCTAATCAAGATAAATTTTTGAACTGGTTTGTATTATTGGTTTAAAAAGAGCTATGTGTGCTGTCCCTTATACAAGCATGTTTTATGTTTTATAACATTTTTATAAAACTTTATAAGATTGGGTTTATTCTCCCATGAAAAGACTATAAATATGAATGTCTCAAAGTTCTCATATTTATTTAGTGCTCAGAGAAGTTAATAGTATTTCCATTAAATATTTAAAATTAAGAAAATATAAAATTATGTGTTTCATTAAATTGCAGTCTTGACAAACATTTTTACATTAACAATACTTATGTTCTAAAGCATATCTGGTTAAATATGATTCCCAAGACCCTTAATTTAAACCCTTAATCCAATGTTAAATGAGTTAATTAATGGATAATCTTTGGATACCTGGATAACATGTAAGTAAGACAGAATACTGAAGCATTACCACTATTACAACTGTGTATACAATATGTGTAGTGCAGTTTTGTTTTTGAAGGGATAAAGAGAATAATTTTGTCTTGAAGTATCAGAGTATTCTAACATGAAATTATCATAAACACAAAAGGAGTATTTACAGAAAATTGCAGAAGGTTTGAGTGTAGTGAGTCTTATTTGTCTTGGGCAAATGATCATAAAAAAAGGAATGAAATATGTCAAAACTTTGCAAAGTTGACTTATTTTGATGGGTTTACTTATAGCTTGTTAATCCTTTACTGACAAATATTATGTTAATGCAAACTAGAATTTTTTCTCTACGTTAAAATGACAAATTATCTTGCAGTATTCAGTCATCTTTAAGATATAGTAAATATCATTTTCTGTGTGATCTACCCAGGTGGCAGATTCTCCATCTTCCTAGACTCACTTCTGGGGCTGTGGGCAAACTGTTATGTCCATGATCTGAAAAAAAAAAAAAAAAGAAGGGATAACAAAAATTCTTCACCCCTAAAAGAGCTAAGTTTCCTTCTAATTGTTTTATATTCTATGTTTATTTAAAATATTGCACTGCCACTTGGATGAACTGGTAGTCAAGCTAATTTTCTCAAGACCTATGATCCTATCTGAGTCAAAAGACCAAATATTTTTTGATAAATCTGTTGATTTTGCCTTGTAAAGATCAGACTCTCTATTTATTAAATATGTGTGTATTAAATATCTTTTACATGTAGAATTAGATTTCAATGGGTATGCACAGAGATTTCTTCTTTTACTCTATAAAGAGAGACGCTAAAAGCAGCTTTGGTCGATGTATCCATATTTCTTCATTACACCAACAATTATCATAAGATCTCTATGGGAAGAGTTTTTCAAATGAAAGGAGAAGCTTAGCTTACCTCAGATTAATTTCATGTAGGTAAAAACGCAATAATTACAAATATTTCAGAGATTATACATTTCATAGATTTGTCAATCCCCTTGCTGTCCTTGGCACGTTTTTATCCTCAGGAGAAAGACTGATCATATTCTTATAACCCAATGAAGAATTGCAGTCTCCTCTGTTCTCATATTGTTGGTTATTCTAGTTAAATTAGCCACAGCCATTTGGGCCTCTCATCAGCAGATGCTGAAAGTTTTGTTATAAGCAACAGGCTGGAAATTGGGCGTTTAACAAAGGACGATAGTCTCGGTGCTTCAGTAAAAAGGACTTTACTAGGTGCTTTTAACTATTGATATTTCAAGAAATAAACTTATGGGAACAGGCTTTGAAGCTGGAGCTGCTATCACTTAGAAAACTCTGAGATTGTCCACGGGAATTAATCAGGATTCCCAGGAGTCTTTTCCACTCAGAAGCAAACAGTTTCATGAAAGCCAACTACTGACCCCGAATCCAAAAGATCAAAATGTAATTTATACAATACAGAATGAATGGGTAAGGGAAATCTAGTTGTAGCTGTTTGTTTTGGAATATTTTGGTATTTGTTTTATGTTCTATTTTCCTATGGGTAAAAGAAGAAGCTAGTGCTCTTCTTTTGAATATCTCTCTATCCTTAATTTATAAATGGTGTCTTGTTCTCCTTGACCCCTAAATTTAAACACACACACAGACACAAACTATTCTGAGTTTCTTTACTTTTCTCAGCAATGTAGTTATTTGCCAGAATTTGACCTCTTTTTTAGCAGCATATAATTGAAGCAATTGATTCTACAATCAAAGCCATACCTGCAGTAACATATTTGAGAATAAATCTCATTGTAATTACATAGGACAAACCCATCATTAAGACATAGGGATTGTTGTTCACATTTAGAACCGATGCCCACAGAGCTCTCCCAGGCCTCTGGGACAATACCTGTTCTGTGTCTTACAGGGTCTCATATAGGCAGGCAGAACATAATCAGATTTGGCAGAATTTGAGCAGAGAGCAATTCTCCCAAATTTATTGGAACTGTAGGTGCAACCTGTGGATATGAATGTTTCAGGTTTGGATTTGCTTTCCTACCATTGAAATAGAAGGAGCAGCAGGATAAATTTAAAAAAAAAAAGCCCTCAAGAATAATAGATGTTATTGAAAATGCAATCTGAGATTCCTTATGAGTTGTCCAGTGAGAAGTTAATTCTCTGGCCTTACCATTTGTTCAACCCTGTGAGCGTCTGAATTTATTGATTGGCAAGAAGGTTTATACGGTTAATTAACACCTCTTGCTGCAGCTTTGTAAATTAATCCATCAAAAACAGAATGAGATCTGCATTTTTTTGTAATCAAAAATAAAGATATATGCACCCCTATGTTTATTGCAGTATTATTCATGATAGCAAAGACTTGGAAGCAACCCAAGTGCCCATCAACAGAGGAATAAATAAAGAAGATGTGGTATACATATACAGTGGAATACTACTCAGCCATAAAAAGATGAAATTGTGCCATTTGCAACAACGTGGATGGACCTTGAGGGTATTATGCTGAGTGAAATAAGTCAGACAGAGAAAGACAAATAATACTGTATGATTTCACTCATATGTGTAAGATAAACAAACAAACACACACGCAGATAAGGAGAACAGATTGGTGGTTACCAGAGGGGAAGAAGGTGGGGGTAAGGTGAAAGGGGTGAAGGGGCTCATATGCATGGTGATGGATAAAAACTAGACTATTGGTGGTGAACACAATGCAGTCTATACTGAAACTGAAATATAATGATGTACACTTGAAATTTTCACAATGTTATAAACCAATGTGACCTCAATAAAATAATTTTTTAAATAATAATAATTTTTCAAGATTATATATGATCTCCAGAGCAACTATTAAAAAAAAATTATCCCAAACTTGAAAATAGGCAAAAAAAAAAAAGACTACGTGTTCTTTTAACATTATACCATATCATTGTTTAATAGGCACTTCCAAGGAATATTTAATTCTCTAAAGGATTTTCCCTTTATTTAATTTGCAATTTACTATTGATTAGGGCCTAGACTCCACGAAGTTACATGTTAACTTGTAATTTTCCTCCTGTACAGATGTAAGTAATGTCAATCCTGCAGAGAAGATAACTCCAAACACCATCCCTTGCAGGACTTAACCAGTTTTGTCCCAACTTAGCCAACTACATCAGCGTGCCCTTCCTGATTGATTATGTAACCCCTGCTCTTCAAATGCTCTCCAGATTGGCCATCCTTCTGGTTCTCTCATTAATGAGTTAAATTTTTGACATGTATTCATTCTACATGAAATTCGTAACGATCACTCTATATGAGATTCATTCGATATGGACACAGGTCATGACTTCTAACTTTTTGAAAATTATGCTTTGACATAAGCCAATCTCTATTAGTTGAAAAAAAAATCGAACAAGCTAAGTGAAGTATCATTTCTCAGAACAATTCATTTGAAATTCTCACTTCCTGGAGACACACACAAGGGTTTTGGTTCTAGTTTAGCTAAAAAAAATGTAGTACTCTTACAAATAACTCTTGTGGATGATTTTAAATCATAATTTATCTCCAATGTCCTGATTATGTCCCTTAATTCATTAAAATATGTCCATGCTTGTTTATTCTGTGTAAAAATGGCATACGGAAGACCACAGAGAAATGAGAGGGCAAATCATTGTCTTAGATGTTATATCAATATAATTATTATAGAATTATTAGTGGGTTTTGGGATTTACTCAATAAAATTTATTACTCAGCCCAATACTCTTGCCAAGATAAAAGTCAAAGTCCCCATCACCTCCCAGAGGAACAATGATAATTTAAATGGCCAAAATATGACAAATCCTTGATTTAGGTTCCATTTTTATGACTTTCTTCACCCACGATTCCCTTTCCCTCCTGTCCATCCCACACGTTTATGTGACAGGACCTCCAGTTGATATATGTCAGGACAATGTTGATCCAGTTCAGGTTTGAAATAAAGCATCTTCTAACAACAGGCAAAGACAGGACAAAGAGCAAATCCATTTTATTCTCCTGCAGGGGACAATGCCATTCAGCAGGAGGCATAAATATAGTGGACTGGCTTGGCTAGCACACATTTGGCTTAATAGTTGTTTTCTAAGTATTCACATGTAAATATGATTGAAAGAAAACCTTGACTTAGAACCAGATGTTATACTAGATGTAGCTTCAGTGATGGATGTATAATTTTTCTATATTTACCTTTATATTTCCAGTTTAAAATAAACCTCATATCTATGCCTTTAATTATACATTTGAAGAGAACAAAAGCAACAGTGATGAAAAAGGGTTCCAGGAAGAGAGGAGTATGTGTGATGGTGGCTAAGGGACTCTGCAGGCAGGTGCCAGTCACTCCAGATTTAGCAAAGTGGATTCTTTGAGTTATCATCCACTTCATTGCAACAGAATTCTGACCAAGGAGAGGCCTGGGTAGATCTCTAGATAGCCCCCACTCCTTTAAGTTGAAGAACTAAAGCTCACTCCCATTCTTTCCTGCAGTGCTCACCATTCCTCACCACTCCTCCAGAATTTCAAGAGCAAGTGACTTCAGGGGCCACATGACAAACATGCAAAGCACCTGGCTACAAGGCAAGCTGGAATGGTGGAGAAGGTGACTATATGTCAGGACTGAAAGTTTTAGATTCAAACACAAAACAATCACTGTCTGTGGGTTATATTTGACTCTCATCCACTGCTTTGTGAGGCCTGACCTTGGACAGAAGAGCTTAATTTCCTAATTAGTAAAGGAAACTTATGAATTAGAACCGAGTTACCCAGCAGGTCAATGAGACATTCTCATTTAACCAATGCATGATTGAGCATTGATTGCAAAATGAAGATTGTACCACAATGCAGAAAAAAATTAACATTTGTCTACAGCTTAATAGATTACAGAACAACTAATGCATCATCACATTTAATGTAATACAATAAGGTTATTTTACTTTTACTTCCATTGTATTGCTTTTAACTACTTCTACTAATGCTAGAACTGCTTCTGCTGCTATTGCTGTGATTATGACTACAACTACAAAAAGTTCCCTACTTTCATATTATAATATAGTCCTAAGACTTGTCAGATAATGGAAATGGAAATTATAGGAAAGAAATAAATTTACTCAAAATACATGATGAATCTGCTATCACGACTCACTTTGTAGATATAATCATTGATGCTATTTATCCACCATTTATATATGTCTTTAATTCTGTCATTTTCCTTCAAAGTGAATTCACATCCATCCATCTTAGTCTAGTTAATGTCCCAGTGAGATTAAAGAGTCATCATTTCAACCCATCTAATCCTTCTACCTGTATCTCAGTTACATTATGTTTGAAACCAACTCTGATTTTCATGTTATCACTTTCTTATTTAAAAAAAAAGAGTTATATGCAAAACATAATAAAATGTTCACAAAACTTCACAAACCCTACTGTATGAAAAGATGGTGACATGCCCCAATTGAACACCTCGATGGCAGGCAGTACCACTGTGGAAAAGCTTGAAATATTGACAGATCTTCTGGTGTAGGAAAGTCTGATTTGGGTTTTAGAAAAGGAGTTTGGTGGTTCCCAAAAGAGTATTACTCCCAAAGGAGTATTGTGTATAAAACAGCAAATTATTTGAAAGTCAAATGTATAAAAATTACAGGACACCTCATTTCCAGATAAAAAAAATAGTTTCAGAAAGTTGGGGTCAGTTTTATAAGCACATGGTTTTCAGATGAGAATTTCCTGGACCGTTTTTAAGAAAATGAACTACCAACTTTTAATTTTACCAAAAAAGCTAAGTATGATCCACACACACACGCATACACACATACACGTACAAACACAACCACCTACTGTCATTTCACCAAGAAAGGGCATTTTAACTCCAGAACTATTAGGAATGGTAACATTCAGGGGAAAATGTAACCCATGAACAAGAACACATTTGTAGTGGATTGAATTGCGTCTCAAAAAGATATGTTCAAGTCCTAAACCCCAGAACTTCAGAATGTGACAATATTTGGAATACGGGTCTTTTCAGATGTAATTAAGGTAAGAATCTTGAAATGAGATCATCCTGGATCAGAGTGGCCCCTAAATCCAATGATAAGGTCCTTAGAAGAGACAGAAAAGGAGAAACAACAGGACAGAAGACCGTGTGAAGACGAGGCAGAGGTTGGAGTCGTGAAGCCAAAAGCCAAGGAATGCCAAGGATTGCTGGCAACCACCAGAAGCTGGAAAGAGGCGGGAAGGAAACTCTCCTCAAAGCCTTCGGAAGGAGCAGAGCCCCTCCCACACTTCAATTTTGGACTTCTGGCATCCAGAATTCTGGAAGAATAAGTTTCTGTTGTTTTAGTCACCAAATTCATGGCAATTTGTTGTGGTAACTCTAGGAAATTAATACAACATTTAACTGTAAAACACACAAAGACACACAGGCACGTACACACACACACACAAACTATTGTCTTCCTTTTTCTAGTTCTGTCATGGTCATGATCCTGTCTGGTGTTGAGAATCTCTGTTCTAATTTGTTGATGCCAAATCCTGTGACCTTCCATAGTCCACACTTCAGCATATAGTCCAGCAAAGGAGAAAGAAAAGGCTTGCAAGTCACAAAAGCTTCTGTGGACATTTTCCAGCTAATTGTATGTGGATAAAGGGGAAAAATCCCAAAACCTCCCTTGTAAAATGCTTGGGGAGGGCAGGCAGCAGATGCGAACATGAGTCAGTTTACATCAGACTGTTCAGGAGTGTGGGAGGAAGAACAGCTTTTCTTTGTTCCCGGAGATGATCTTTCTCAAGAACTGTTGTGAATCACTTTACGACTGTTTTAGAACCTCGTTAAGTTAAATATATTTGTAAAACTTATCATGGAGTAAACTTGCGTTATATCACTTCAAGCCTTTCAACAGAGAGCAGCTGCACGAGGAAGCCGCCCTGAACTTGGTCCTGTATGTGTTACGGAAGCTGAGGGACTATTTGATGTAGATTAAGGATAACAAGAGACATGGTCTCAAAGGGCGATGAGCCGAGGTTAACAGAGGTGGTGCAGCAGCTACAAAAGCCCCATCTAATTGGAAAAAGACGACCAGTGGGAGATTTCGTGCTAGACTTACACAAATTTATTTTGATCTCTCTCTCTCTTCTCTCCCTCCCTCCCCTCACATCCATTTCTCCCTCTTTCTGTCCTTCAGATTTATTTTTGGCTATTTCTTTAATGGAAGGATTCAGGAAGTTGTATTTCTGACGGTAACACAAAGAAAGCAACTAACCGTGCCTCTCTGATTAATTTCTAAACGAATGCAAGGGAGTGTGGTCCAGGTAAGGGGTTCAGCGAAATGTTGGCCAGAGATTCTTGGTCTAGAAGGTATCAATTCTAAAATAAAATATTCAAAGTGATTGGGTAAATGCTGGCTAAAACAGCAGACTCTGGAGCCTACTTGCCTGGATTGGAATCGTGACTCTGCATTGTCCAGCTGTGTGACCTCTGGCAAGTTACCTAACTCTCTGAACCTCACCTATGAACTGAGCACAATAATGGTAGCCACGTAGAAAGCTGATGTGAGCATTAAGTCAGTTATTACCAGTAACGTGCTTAGAATGGTGCCAGGCACATGGTAAGAGCTCAAGAAATGTTAGTCATTTCCAGAATCTGGACAGAATCTCTGGATTTGGCTCAGCAGTGATTATTAATAGTTTAGATTTAGAGAACAAAACTTCCAACCGAGCCAGGAGATTTATATTTTAAAAACCAGGTGTAATCGGTTGTGTCACCACGAGACCAGGAACAGAATTTGCCACTCTAAAATATGCCTCTTTGGCATAAGGGCTATTTTGAGCTGATGATTATTAAGAAACAACAAACAGAGGAAAAGCTCTGAAAACCTAGTAGAAGTTACTCTTTTGGAAGGGAAATTTGCATTTATAAGAGAAATCTCCATTTGTAAGGGTGCCTCCCTCTCTGTGCCAGGATGAGGAGGATGACTCTAAATCTCTAGAAACTCTTATCAATGGAGAAGGCAATGACTTAAATCTGCATAAAAACTTTACCCTGGTTTACTATACTTTTCCTGGTAACCTTCCCTAACTGACCCCATCTTAACAACAGAATGTTAAAGCTATTTTTCAGAGGCAGTGAGCCACCAAGGAACACGTACAGAAGAGAAAATTTTGACCTGCCAATCAAAACTCATCCTGCCAGCACTTCTGCATACCAGATGGCCCTCCCTAATCCCTTAAACTTTACCCCAAACCTTGGATGGGCAAGACATATTTGAGAACTTGGCCTCCTGTCTCCTTGCTGGTCAACCTCACAATAAAGCCTTTCTTCCCTCAAAACCTGATGTGGCACCCTCTCGGCTTCTGTGTGCATCGGGTGGTAAGCCCATAACACGTGCATTCTTGGATGTAATTAATAGGATTTAGAACCTTATGTTTGTTTTTTAAAATAATTATACTTGTACAAATGAAACCTGTGTAGCAGAAAAGAAAGCATAGTACATACCCTCTCCTTTTCTTCTCTTTTTTGTTAACCTATTCCAATGGAAATCTGATTTTCAGATCATGAAATATTACCAAAACACTAGTGTGGACAGGTATCTCAGAGAGAATAAATCACTTCTTTGAGGCATTAAAGACCCCAAAACATGAGGAGAAAAATTTTAACAATAGATTATGATTTGCTTGTTCAGATGTGTGGTTAAGAGAAAGGTCAATGTTGAATTGGTAATCCTTCCATGCCCAGCGTATAGAGCATTTCTAGCCATCACCTCAAGTGTCTGAGGCTGTTTGCATCCCAGCTTCCTTGGGTTAAAGTTGGAGTAAAGCTCTGAGTAGAGTGGCCTGCCAGCCTGACCCATGAAATACAGATGGCTTTCTCCAAGCACAGTCAGGCCGGGGCATCTGGCACAATCTCAATCAATATTGAAAGATCCTCTTGGGTCACAGTCATCTTTGTTATGGTTCTGTTTGTTAGTTATTTTTACCAGAATCTCTCTGCTTTTGTACTTGCAATTATCCCATTTCGGCTTCCAACAGGCAGCAGGCTTATGGGGTGTGATCCTATTCTAGCCTCAGTTCGTAGATAAGGAATTCTCCAGGAATACCTTATAAATGACCTTTGCCTGTCACCTGATATGCAGTAGGTGTTTTGGGTGGCAGTGATGAAACCGTGTGTAGGCTGAAGTGGATGTTGATGCGTCCAAGTCTGACCTCCACAAAAGGTGTTGAGTGAACACCACCAATTTATAGAACTTTTAGTCTGACTCGAAACTGTAGGCAACGTTTACAAACTTTGCCAAGTTCTGTTTAAATACATTTCTTCTAATTAAACCCTTTTAAACGCAGGCTCTGGCACAAAGCCTTTTGAAAAGAATCAGAATATAACGTGTTTCTATCTAATAGCATATGGACTGTAGTCTGGCCATGTAACAAAAGCCAACGCTAGTTTTAAGTTCTGAGGAACTTACAATGGTTTCTCTGGAAAAGTTGGTCTATGATTCCACTTGTTATCAGATCTATTTGCAGTCTATGGCTGTGGTCAGTCAGCAAACTAAAGCTTAGGGGCCAAATCCAGCCTATTGCTTTTTTGGTAGAAAAAGTTTTGTGCAACACAGCAATGCCTATACGTTTACATATTATCTATGGCTGTTTCGCATTACGATAGCAGAGTTGAGTTGTTGCAACAGAGACGTGTGGCTCACAAAGCCTAAAATATTTGCTCTCTGACCTTTTACAGAAAAAGCTTGTCCGATCCCCCGGCTACATCAAAATGCCTCAAAATTGGGTAGGCAAAGACTCTCCAAAGTGTACAAGTGCTCTGAAAGTTTTCAGAAAACTGCTTTCCAAATTCTCATGGACTTTCCTAAAGGCCGTCTTGATAAAGCCTCAGAGTTCACACTAGCCCTTCCCAGGAATGAAGGAAGGAAGGGAAGAGAGAAGGGAAGGAGGAAGAAAGCACTACCTTTCCCCAAAGGGAACAAAGTGAAATGTTACTTTAATGATTCATTAAGACATTACAAAATGCGTTCCAGTCTTTTCCTGCCTGATGGACTTCTTTTCAAATGGGCATTTTGGACTCAGAATATTCTAAACTGAGATGAACAGGTAACAAGTGAGATTGAAGGAATAATGGCAATTTTTATTTTACAACTTTAATTCTTCCATCTCCTTTCCCACCGAAAACAAAACGAAATGAAAACCGACCAAAACCACTATTGTGGAATAAGGCATCTCTCTTGAGGGAAACCCCTTGAGAACAAAGCACAAACCATTGATAAGAAATATTGAACTCTAAAATAAATATTCTCATGTATTTAAATATAAACAGATATTGATTTACCTCGAGGCTACTGAAGCCTAGGTTTCAAGGATGCTCGTTGGTGTGGGACCTTTCCAAGGCCCTGGGAGGGGCAGTAACAGTGTGTTCACAGAGTCATATGCTTTTGTAAAAATTATGGAAGTAAGCTATTTTAACTACAATCTGTTAAAACCATTCTTCATGTCCATACTAATTCGCCTTCAGCTATGTTTCTCCTTATGTGGAGTAGCGTTAGCTTGGCTGCCAGCATTTTTAGGATCTATCCAAGGAGAGTTGAGCTGGGGATACATTCAGTTTGGCATTCGGGGGATGTATTTATGTGGTTTGCAGTCACATCAGTATATGGTTACATTTTTACTGATCCAGTGGAGGATCAGCTTCTAGGAAATCTGTTCCCATCCTCTGTGCTGACTCACCTGTCATCCTGGTCTGCATGTAGGACCATGATGTGAACCTGCCCTACAGGACCTGGAAATATGTGGGTGGGGAGGGAGGAACAAGGTTTGAACTGTAGAGAGCCAGAGTTAGTCTATGGAAAATTCTTGCAATCATCAGACTCCAAAAATGGTACATCAAGAAATTAGTTCTCATCCATGAGTGGCCAACATGGTAGTTGTCTCCTTTCAAGAAAATGCAGCATGAACAATAATCAAAACTGCAGGGTTTTTTTTTTTCTTTTTTGATGAGAATCTGAGAATGGAATATATCAGAAAGCCTGTATGTATTAAGCCCAACCCTTAAACAGTACCACAATGAGCAGATGTGTCTGTGAATGAACTCACATGTCTTACACATTCCCACTATTCAGAGAAAAAAATAAATTTTGACCAATCACAATAAAGATTGAATTATCTTTCTATTTTCTCTATAGAAAAAATATTACATATTTTATTATATGAAGAAGCCATCAAAGAGTTTAAGGACGATAGTTCAGAAAAAATAATTATAGAAGTATGACAGGAAGTCATAGTTAATTAAGAAAGCTATGGCACATACAGTAGTCCCCCTTTACCTGTGGTTTCACTTTCTGCAGTTTTAGTTACCCACGGTCAACCACGGTCTGAAAATATTAAATGGAAAATTCCAGAAATAAACAATGCATAAGTTTTAAATTGAGCACCATTCTGAATAGTGTGATGAAATCTCACATAGTCCCACTCCATTCTGCCCAAGATGTGAACCATCCTGTTGTCCACTGTATCCACATTGTATACACTTCCTGCCCCTTAGTCGCTTAGTAACACTCTAGGTTATCAGACTGACTGTGGTCATTTTGCAGTGCTTGTGTTCAAGTAACCCTTATTTTACTTAATAATAATGGCCCGAAAGCGCAAGGGTAGTGATGCTGGCAATTCGGATATGCCAAAGGGAAGCTGTAAAGTGCTTCCTTTAAGTGAAAAGGGGGAAGTTCTCAACTTAACAAGGAAACAAAAAAATTGTATGCTGAGGTTGCTAAGATCTAGAGTAACGTTTATTACAGTATGTTGTTATAATTGTTCTATTTTATTATTAGTTATTGTTGTTAATCTCTTACTGTGCCTAATTTGTAAATTAAACTTTATCATAGAGATGTATGTATAAGAAAAAACATAGTAAATATAGGATTCAGTAGTATTCATGGTTTCAGGCATCCACTGGGGGGCTTGGAACACATTCCCAGGGGATAAAGGGGGACTATTGTAGCTGGATTTTGTGCTATTTGTCAGCTTTTAAAAATTTGTTATAATTTCTTTTCTCATTCTAAATATTTACTTTCACTTATAGCTATATTTGTTGCTTCCTTTGTCTTTCAAAAGTCACCCACAAAGTTTGTATAAACTTTAGGGTCCACGAAACTAGGATCTACCCTAAACATAAGCAATTCTTTTTATCTGTGTCAATCCTCATCATTAGAACTTGTCATTAGCTACAAAGAAAAGCTTCTTCAAACAGCCTGAGCAGTGGAAGTTAATAATGCTGAATCTTTTAAATGTAACCAGAATGCTTTCTTTGGACTGCAAAATATTTTGAAATATTCTATATAAAATCAATGGATAAGACATTATCATTATTTCTTTCATATTTGCTGTGCATTGCTTAAATAAATAAAACCTATTTTATCAATTGTATCATAAAATATTTATTTCAAATACAATCATTATTTTATTTCATCTTATAAAATGTTGAATATATATTTACTTCCTACTAACAAAAAGTAAAATTATATGCAAACCTTCAGAACAATTAATTTTTAACATCATATAACTTTCATTTAGTTCATAGGAAAATATTTATCGTATGTTCTTAAAAATGTATTTATTATTATTTTTATATTTAATTTATATTTAATCATTCTCAGAAGCTAAACACAAGAGTTCAATACATGAACACACAGAGTAACCAAAAATATACCTTTTTTCCTACTTGTCACTTCCTAAATAATCTCTTTTAGTTACACATTTTATTGACTTATTATCATTTAACTTTCTTTAACATAGCATACTAATTTTTCTTGTTTTATACCTTATAAAAATGGATACAAAAATTTTATTAAATCTTCTGCATTTTATCTTAATTATTTTTAATACTCCATTTTATAAGATTTGTTTTATGATTTATTTCTATACTTTCAAAAAATAATGCTCTCAACAAACATTTTAGTGTGCCTCCTTGAACTATAAAAAGAAGGAAGACTTTTTCAGACAGAAAGCAAGTGATTCTTTCTTTTTTTTACTGATTTGGTTAACAATTTGTTTAAAAGATAAACATTTTCCATAAATAGAAAGAGCTAAATTCAAAGCCCAAGATTTTGACAAAATTGTCATCAAAGTTGCCACAGGTAGGATTGTCCAGAAACAGATGAAGTCTAGGATACAGGATGTTCTAATTGGAACCAATACTGTGGAGGAGACATTGAGGAAACAAGATCAGGCCGAGGAAGCAGCTGAACTGTGATGCAGGGCCAACATTGCCTAGGCTGACTGCTGTGGGGGTTCTGGAGCAAGAAGTGCCCATCAAAGTTGTTGGGATCACACCAAAATGGTGGGGCCTTAACACCCTCGCCCGGCTCAGTCACCAGATGTGGGCTGCCCTTGGAAGTGCATGTCGTCCAGCAAGGTGGCTCTCTGCAGCTGAGACAGACCCTGAAGGAGCTGGCAGCTGGGGAGGTGTGCTCACCGCACTGCCCACAACTGGGCAGCAAGTCCTCCTTTAAAGGGGTTCTGGATCTCTGTGTCCACCACAAAAACTCTGACAAAATAAAAGCATTTTGTCAATTAGAAAAAATTGTGTTAGCAACGATGTGAAGACCTGAATAATAAAATTCCACTTTCTCTATTCATTACGGTATGTTAGGTTAAATGAGGTGCCTCCAGGTGAAAAACTCACAGATATAATTAGTAGTCATATAATAAATCTTAGGAAAGCCTTTTGATATAGAGTAACAAATTCTTTTCGAAGTCAAAAACTTTCCAACTTTTTGCTTTCAGCAACAGAGAACCTAATTGAATCACTAGTTGGTAAATCACTGGAAATAAAGTTATACAGTAGAGAGAACTATGGAGCTTTAGACTTATCACTTGGAAGAAGTAAAGATTTGAAAGACATTACATTTTCCTTCCATCTACTTATTAACAGAACAAGATTACTCAGTGATTTTTATCTATAAAAAATTAAAATAGATTTTTAAAAATGATGTGAAATCCTGTGTCATTTGAGTAGTCAAGCATATGCATCAATGAATACAGAAAATGAATTATTTTAAATTCTCCTTTGACAAAAAGACATCTTTGCATTACATGATTGGGAGAGAGAGTTTAACGGTGGGACTTAGAGAAGATAAAGTAGGTGACATAGGAGAGGCTTTCTCCAATTGATGAACATTTAGCACATGGGGACAGTGGGTTAGGCATGGTCCCTGGAGAAGGGAGTGCTCCTGAGATATGGACCTTGGGCTGTGGCCATGCTCCCCTCCTCAGCGATGCTTCATAAAACCCCCTGGAGGCTAAAGCTGTTGTGAGTCTCACTGAAGTATAGTTTACTGTTTTATGCATTTGTTTGTTGAGCAAATATTTATTAATCACTGATGACAAACCAAATTCAGGTGGGCATCCCTCTCTGCCTATCTGAAGTGAATATTTCTTCTCCACTAGATTATAAACTTCTGAGAGACAGGGTTGTGCCTAGCTTGTCAGAAGCACTTAACAGAATAATTGGTTTGTCATCAGTGATTAATAAATATTTGCTCAACAAACAAATGCATAAAACAGTAAACTATACTTCAGTGAGACTCACAACAGCTTTAGCCTCCAGGGGGTTTTATGAAGCATCGCTGAGGAGGGGAGCATGGCCACAGCCCAAGGTCCATATCTCAGGAGCACTCCCTTCTCCAGGGACCATGCCTAACCCACTGTCCCCATGTGCTAAATGTTCATCAATTGGAGAAAGCCTCTCCTATGTCACCTACTTTATCTTCTCTAAGTCCCACTGTTAAACTCTCTCTCCCAATCATGTAATGCAAAGGTGTCTTTTTGTCACTCATCATTAAAAATGAAAATTCACATTTGTATAATACTGTATAATTTATAAAGCATTTTAAGAGCATGCTCTTAAACATGTGACAACCTATCACAAAGTGGAGTAGAGCAGAGAAAGAATTATCCCTTGACGTTCTGATGGCTGTTTTCCTTGTACTCAACACAGGGCCAAGTACACATCAAGGCTTTACTTACCACCTGCATCCAGAGGACTCACACATGTTTATCTCCCCTCTAGACCTCACTTCAAAGCCTAGATCATAGTTCCAGATGTTTACTTGATATTGTTCCCAATGCAATTTTAACCCTGGACAAACCTGTGTCCCCATCAGTTTTCCTTAATTGGAAAATGGCAAGACTAGGACATATGACTTGTCATAACAACAGTCCCATAGGAAGGGGGGAGCCTGGAATGTTCTAAGGGTGATACCTCTTTGAGAGCTTTGTAAGACTGAAATACAAGTAAGCACAATAGGCTTATGTATTGTCTTTTCAGAGGCTCAAGCTATGCATTCTCATCCATTACTCTTCATCACATTCTGCCCCAAGTCCATTCTTGAGAATGCAGGTTTCTAAAATTAACCAGAGGAAATCCATTCCTCTGGCTTAGGATTGGTCACCTGTTAAAGAATAAAAAATTCAGAAAAAGGTGGTGATTTAGTTTTTGTTAATAACTTACTCCTCAGGGGCCAGCCCTGTGGGGTAGTAGTTAAGTTCGTGCGCTCTGCTTCGGCAGACCAGGGTTCGTGGGTTTGGATCCTTGGCGTGGACCTGTGCACCGTTCATCAGGCCATGCTGTGGCAGGGTCCCACATACAAAATAGAGGAGGATGGGCATGGATGTTAGCTCAGAGCTAATCGTCCTCAACAAAAAGAGGATGGGCAATGGGTGTTAGCTCAGAACCAGTCTTCCACACACACACACAAAAAATTATTCCTTAGAATCAATTTGTTCATTATTATAAATTTCAATCACTTGATTTAATCACAGCTCTCCCATTTGGCTATGTGATCATGGTCAAGTCCTGTAATCATGCTAAGGGGCTTAGTTTTCTCAATTGGAAAATGGAGGTCATATTAGAACCTATATTTTGGATTGTTGAGATATTTACACGAGAAAATATATTTTGAAACACTAAACAGAGGGCCTGGTACATGGTAAGATATGTCCAATTAACTCTATATTGGGTAAAATTTTTGTCTGCTTTATTAACTGTTGTTTCTCAGCAATGAACACAGTGCCTGGTGCATAGAAGGCGCTAAGAATAATACAGGAACGGGTAAATGAATTATAACATTATATAATATTCAGATCCTGGTTTTGCAAAGAAAAAAATGATAAAGAAAGCAGTGAACATGGTTGCAACTGGAAAGCATGTAAAAGGAGCAAGGAACAGAACCAAAAGGATGAGACTACACACAGGACGGCTTCCAAGGACAGCCTCCAGGAACATAATCAGAAATGCAGCCTCCTATCTTTACTCAGAAGCAGGATCCGTTCCTGTCATTTTCTTCTGTGCTGGATTCTTTCTTGTTTCTTTGTTTTGACATAAACAGGAGCAATTTTGCAAGATAAATATTGTGCCATACAGCCAGAAGGCTGTCAAATAAAATAAGGCGGCTCTAAAGAATTCAGAACCACTGATTCCACAGCTCTGTGGAACAGGCAGCATGATGAACATGCTGCTCTTGTCACTCTGCATGTCTCTCCAATTTAGTCAAGTTGTTTACCTTAAGGGAAATGAAAAGGAAGACCATAATGTGTATTACAGGGAGTGACTAATATACTGAGCAAACAGTGGCAGCCACGTAGTGATCTGCTAACCACATTGTCTCAGACAGGGGTTACAGGTCAATATTAGGGTTCTGGGTTTATAAATTGGGGAGTAGAGATGATAAAGGTGACTTTTCACTACCATGGCTTGAAGGCATGATATCATGGGGATCTTTCATACATTACATTGGAGTCAACAAGGTTTGATGTTCCCCCACCTTTTACAGGAAAGTGGAAAAAATGAGAAAGCAGGAGAAAGCACATCAAAAATACATAGCTGTTGTTTAATAGTTTTAAAACTCTAGAAAGATCAACATTTAAAAGTTGTTTCTTACAGTGTAGTACACGGGCTGCTGGTATCAGAATTACTCTTTTATTAAAATACAGATTCCTGGGGCTGGCCCAGTGGCCTAGTGGTTAAGTTCAGCACACTCCACTTTGGCGGCTGGGATTTGGTTCCTGGGCATGGACCTACACCACTCATTGGCTGCCATGCTGTGGCAGCGATTCACATACAAAATAGAAGAAGATTGACATGGATGTTAGCTCAGGGCAAATCGTCCTCAAGCAAAAAGAGGAAGATTGGCAACAGATGTTAGCTCAGGGCCAATCTTCCTCACCAAAAATAAATAAATAAATAAATAAACACAGATTCCTGAGTCCCATCCCAGAAATATTGTATCCCGTATCTACGGGGATTGAACCTAGGAATTTATATTCTAACAATCTCTCCAGAGGATCCTTTTGTACTTTAAAATTAAAGAATCACTGATTTAGAATACCTCTGACTTAAGAAAATGGAATAAAGGTAGAAACACTATAGGATAGAGTCTCCCAAATGTTCTCAGTCTATGGTGCTTTTAGTGGCCCAGAACATTTTTCATGACCAAAAGAAACACCTAACAGTTTCACTTATCAAGTAATTAGGTACAAACAACTTAATAAGTATTTATATCCTAACAACTTAGTGGCTGTTTGATAGAGTAATAGTAGAAACTGAAGGAAAAAAAACCCACTATTTTATACTTATCCACAATCACTAATTACAATTACTAATTACTAATGAGATGTGTGTACCTATTGGTCACCGTGCAACTTTCCAACCTTGGAGTCAGATTGAACACCACCACCCTCATTTCCTGTTACACATTAATTTTCACACAGTACTTGCTTTTTAATCCAAGCATCCACCATGAACTTAACTTCTCAAAGAAACAAGGTCATTGAAAGTAGTGCAGCTAATGTTGAAACTAGGAACTACCTTGAGGTAGTATCTGACAGATGAGGTGGTATCTGACAGATGACAAGTCTCACTATTTCCCTCAAATATTTAAACTACCTCAGTAACACTCCTATGAGTTCACTGGCACCCAACAGTACCTTGATGCACAGTTTAAGAACTAACAATGTAGAAATTGGTAAGTTGAGTTTTATTCAATGAGAAGCCTTGTATGGACTTTATAAAGTATATTGAGTATATATACTTGAATGGCCATTTTTTAAGTCTAACTTTATTAAGCTAGTAATGAACACCAATTGGGATGGCTCTCCAACTCCTAATGAGTCACTATTTTCTGGAAACAGCCTCAATCCACTGGGCAGTACTCCAGAGTTGTGTGCTATGTGACCCCACAACTCTAGTCATAGCTGATTGACATCAACTCAGGATAAAGCAATCAGATTATCGCTCTTATAAATTTACAGATGAAAATCGACAGAGACTATGACTAATGGAATCGGGTCAGCATTTTTTTCATCGTCACAACTTGCAGGTGAAGGTGAAGGAACCAAGGAATGAAAGTAGAAGTGGCACCTCTCCCAGTCACACCTAACAAACCACTTGCAGTGTTCACTTTCCATTTTCACAATCTTGTGGTTGAGCAGAGCACTATGTACTGGTTAGCAATCCCAGGGGAGGACTCTAAACACTTCTGCCCATTGCATCTTGGCATCAGAGTCACCAAGGAAGACACAACACAGTCTAGAAGGAACGAGACTTTACATACACAAAGAGAGAGAAAGATCAGCTTCAGTAGTCTGCAACGGTCCTGCATGGCTATCAGGTACTCCTGGCAGGCAACACAGGGCAATTGGCTTATGCACACCTATCTTGTGCCACAGCAGAAGGACCCTGACTTCAGCCCCTCAGAGAATGAAATACTGAAACCTGGAGGTGTGCCTGAGAGCCATTGATTTAAAAGCTTAAGCAGAACAAAGGAACACTCATTGCTCCTAAAGCAAGATAATCTGAATATCCTGAATGATATTCCCACACACAGTAATAAGCTCTGCGCAGGCTGTGCAGGCTCCTTGTCTCTTGGTAAGGAAGTGTTCCAGGCGCAAGGCTCATTCTTACGTGGTTGAGTAGGGGGCCAAAGCACTGCACACATGAGGCTGTCTTTCCCAACACTTATCTTTGCTCATTTAAAGTGTTAGTTCATACAGGAGGAATGCTTTTCCCTATGTGGTGTGATAAAGATTCCACTACATTGGAAATTGGTTATTCTGGTGTCCCTCTAGCCACTGTGGAATGTTGGCTGCCAGCTTCCCATAAAGACCACCAAGGACGCCTGTTGCTGTAGTCTGAAAGTTTGTGTTCTCCTCAAACTCACATTTTGAAATCCTAACCCCCAAGGTGAAGGTGGTAGGAGGTGGGGCCTTTGGGAG
The DNA here is from genome assembly GCF_057802395.1 of Ceratotherium simum simum. NCBI lineage: Eukaryota > Metazoa > Chordata > Mammalia > Perissodactyla > Rhinocerotidae > Ceratotherium > Ceratotherium simum. The sequence continues at coordinate 17,556,971 of NC_141923.1, read as the reverse complement.
GTGATTATGTTATGGAGGTGGAGCCCTCATGCACGGGACTAGTACCCTTACAGAAGAGACCTCACAGAGTGTCCTAACCTCTTGCACTATGTGAGGACACAACGAGAAGTGTGTGATCCAGAAGACAGCCCTCACTCGACCATGTTGCCACCCTGATCTTGGACCTCCAGCCCCAGAACTGCGAGATATAAATTTCTCCTGTTGGTAACAGTTTGTACCCAGTCTGTGTATTTTGGTATAGCAGCCCAAAAGGACTAAGACCCACCTGTGAATCAAGGAAAGCAAAGTTTTAAACTCAGCAACGAGAACACCACCTGTATATGCAAGGACCTGAATAATATAGTTTAGTTTTGCATGTTTTTGAGCTTTACATAATATGAATCCTATTGTAAGAATTCTTTTGTCTTGCTTTTTTGACTCAACATTGTTTGAAAGATGAATTCGTGTTGTGTGTCTAATCAATTTATTTTATTCTTGTATAAAAATACAAGGAGTTAATTACCATAAAATTTATGATAGGAGATACTCCGAAGGGAGAGAGGGGAGTCTGAGGGAGCAGAGCCTCACAGAGGACCTCTGAGTGTTGGAAACAGCTTATACCTTAACTTGAGTTATGATAACAAAGTATTCACTCTATAATTATTATTAACTTTTCCATATATATGTTTTATTTCAAAATTGTAAAATGTTTACAAAATAAAACATTTAAAAAAAAAAAAAGAGAGAACACCACCTCAAGGGTCTCTACAGAGACATAGAAGGAGGAATTTAGGGAAGGTTTTACATAAGGTTTTTGGCTTGAGCTAAAGGGATTTCGGGCAGGTCTCCCCAAAAGGGAAACTAGTTGAAATTCAGCAAAATCATGACTTAAAAGTATGAAATTGGTAGACACAGGGAGGTGAAGATTTTGAATAATTATTGATAGGCAAGTTGTTATCTGATAGGGATCTTGTTGTTCCAGTTAGCAAGCTGTTTACTGACATAATTTAGCTTGCAAGAATTTCCTGAAGTGATGGAGTTATTTGTTAGTGTACAGCTTTACCTTCCTGGGCAAGAATTTCTTGGTAAAACATTTAAAACACAAATGTCCTCAATCCTCAGAACCAAGTTTAAGAAAAAGTGTTTCACGGAATAGACTGGGGTGATAGACTCTGTTTTATGGGCTGAATTGTGTCACCTGAAAGTTCACGTTGAGGGGCCAGCCCGGTGGCATAGTGGTTAAGTTCACTCGCTCTGCTTCAGCAGCCCAGCGTTCACGGGTTCGGATCCTGGACACAGACCTACGCACCACTTATCAAGCCATGCTTTGGCAGGCGTCCCACATATAAACTAGAGGAATTTGGGTACAGTTGTTAGGCCAGGGCCAATCTTCCTCAGCAAAAAGAGGAGGATTGGCAACAGATGTTAGCTCAGGACTAATCTTCCTCACCAAAAAAAAAAAAAAAAATTCATGTTGATCGCTAACCCCAATATAACTGTCTTTAGAGACAGGGTCTTTATGGAGGTAATTAAGGTTGAATGAGGTCATAAGAGTGGGGGTCTAATCTGATAGGACTGTTGTCCTTATAAGAAGAGAAAGAGACACCAGAGATATCTCTCTGTATGCTTGCACAGACAATAGACCATGTGAGGACACAGTGAGAAGGCGGCCATCTACAAGCCAAGAAGAGCTGTCTCACCAGAAACCAACCCTCACGGTACCGTGGTTGGTACCTCCAAGAAAATAAATCTCTGTTCTTTAAACCACCCAGTCTATGGTATTCTGTTTGGCAGCCCAAGCTGCTCATCCACCTTGAGTATCAAAGGCAGATAACCTTGCCCCTATGAAATAGAGAGGTAGGAGTATAAACAGAACCCAGCATGAGCTCTTATGATAATAAGCCCTTTGTTAAAGCTTAATGAAAATATCCTGACAAGACTACCAGGCATTCAGACTACTTAAAAAGGAACATATGGGTTTCCCTACTAGGTAAGACTCCCAACCAGCTGATTTGCTCATCAAAAACAAGAGAAGAAAAAAATAGGTTGTAAATGAAGGAAGCCATTAATAGGCCGCAAGAATAAGAACTGTAGCCTGTTATTTCCTTGCTTGTTATACTGTCTGATCAGATAAGTCTTCTCAAAAACTTACCTTATCTTAGTGTGCTCTTATTGCATTAATATTCTTAAACCATGGATTCCACTTCCATTGCACTGAGGGTTAAGATGTGTGGCATAAATCCTTGGGAAATGTTTACAAGTCTTCAGATGAATGAAAACTTTATGTATAGATAAAAATTTCTGAGTATTCCCTTGGGTTTCCTGGAATGTTGTGGCATCTTGTATGGCAAGAGCTGTGATTTTTGCATCTCACTTTATAATAATTCTCACCAGATGACTGGAGACTTGGGTCCAAATGGCTTCCTCCTTTAGCCTCTTCTGAACACTTCGTCCAGAGTATTCAACCCGTAACAACAGCAATAAAAGTAAATTGACTACTCCCGAGGGCACATATTTGTAGTAGATTCCAGTAATACAATGACAAGAACATTCTTTAAACACTAATATCCTGCCTTTTTATGCTTTTATAGGTTCTGATATTGATTTGTTTATATTCCATCTGCTTGTTAATGGTTTAGATATACACTGTATAGTATCTAACGCACCCATTATCATACTTAACTGCTTTTTTTCTTTTTATTTGTAGTAATATTTGGGATTTCTTATGAAGAATAATATGGGAATACAGGTAGTTTATCTTTAGCAGTGATGAAGATGGATATTTACTAGAATATATAAACGGACAGACAGGGAAAGTAAAATGTTGAGATAAACTAGGATTTAAGCCATTGCCTCAGACAGGCTATAAAAATGTTATTAGAGATTTGCTACAGAAACAAAAGAAAACTGCTGTTTCTCATTCTTTCTTGGCTTAATCATCCAAAAGTTTAATAAGCTATGTACCTAAATGGGAGATGGATTTTATAATTTTGGAATAATAGTATGTTTATACATCCCTTCTGTACCTCCTTTGCAACTGAAACTATGGATCTGTCATATTAATTAGACTTCAGATAGACACACATTCTTACCTTCTTTACAAATTGATTTTTGTTTAAGAAACATTCACCATAGTTGCATGGTATATTCACTTACTCAAAGATTTATAATATTAAGGGCCTGGAGCCTGTCTTATTTATCTTTTTCTTCCTCACTGGTCCAACCACGATGACTTAACCAAAATTAGGGAATTCAATTGAATGCTCAGAGATGACTTCTCCTATTTGCTCACATCTAAGATGCATGTGTTCTCATATTTTAACATTTTTAACTGAATTATCTATATTTAATTATTTTAAGTTTTTCCCTCCAAGTATGTTAATAAATCAATTGTTTCTTCTGATTGCTAATGTCTTAGAATATGGGAAATATGGGATCTGGAAGGATAAAAATCCTTTCATTTCATTCTTCCAGACATCACTTTACAATCTCAGGACTGAGTTGAGACATTTCTCCTCTACAATCCAATAAAATTAATATTTATTGAGCCCTTTCCACCTGCCAGACACTGTGCTAGATTTGTTCTTGATTGGGAATTTTCTTTTCTTCAATTTAACTGGAAAACTTACTTTTATTTTTGTAATGTGAAAAACCACTTGTCACAGGACCAGTTTCTTTTTTTAAAAAAAGAACATTCTCCAGAATTAGCAGACAATAAACCCAATGCTAGATTTCCTTGATCCTTGAGTTTTGACAGTCAGTCTGGGTTTTTTGATGACCCAGTCCCAAAGGCTTTTTAAAACTTGTGCAAAGCTCTGTCAGAAAGCACTCGCTCTGATGCTGCAGTGTCGTGAGCAGGTCTCACTACACAACACACGGTCAGTCGGTCCTAGAGCTTAGCAAATGCAGGGAGAGGGCTCTGCCTCATAAGTCCAGTAGACTGCTCATTCACATCTCTGAGCTCTGGGTTTTGGGGCATCCTGTGCTGCCTCAAATAGAAAGCAACCAGTAGCCTTGAATCAGTTGCTTAAAATAATCTGAAACATTTGCATAGAAACATTTTAGTATTTACCCTCCTTTGCCCACCCCCTTTAGATTATCTATATTCTCTTAGTCTTATTGCACCTATATTGAACGTTATAGTAAAAGGAGTAGAAAGTAAAGAGATATGTACATCTCAAAGTGATGGACCTAATTCCCTCACCAAGATGCGATTCCACCAGGATATCGCACTTGTAAGTTGTTGCTCCACAATCAGCCTGCTGGAGTTTGAACCCCAGGTGTACTGCTTACTCACTGTGACCTTGGCAAGTTACTCCATCACTCAACCTTTCTGTATCTCAGTTTTAATATTTAGAACATTGAACAATAATTCCTTTTTGATAGGGTTGTAGAGAAGATTAGATAAGATGAAGAGAAGATGATGCAAAGTGTTGCACAAGACGGACGCACAGCACATGCTCAATAAGTGTGGCTGCTATTTTTATTGTTGAGTTTTAGCTAATTGATCTCTTTCTACTCAATATCCTTGTCCGTAAGTCGCTATCCCAAAGTAGCTTGAACTGAGGACAACTCAACCAATAGGAGAGTGATTCTTTAGCTGATTGCAAGGATTAAGTTATCACAAATCTCTTTATCTCTCCCTCTCTCCCTCTCTCCCTCTGTCTCTCTCTCAATCTCCCCCACACCACACCACACACACACACACACACACACACACATACACACACACGGATAATGACAGCACCTAAATTAAAATTTCATTTTATAATTTAATACAATTATCAAAAAGCCAACCTGATATAAACACTAAATGATATTCAAAATTTAGCTTACGGCATTACACTTAGTAATTTTAAAAGTAGTTAACTTGCCTTTGATTTTTGCCTCTGCCTGAAATTCCCTTGTTTCTATATCTATTCCTCCATCCATTATTTTATCCAATCACTCATTCATACACTAATTCATTTATTCATTCATTCACTTATCCATTCAAATATTTTTCCTCCATGGCAATGTTTTTATACTTTTTATTTTTAAAAATTTTATAAAAATTTTCCTAGTTTTCTGTTTGCAGTCTAATATTTATCCTTCATCGTTACCAAATTTTGTTTGTGCAATATCTGCATTGCAGTTTTGTTTGTACACAGGGATACTAAAATTGCATATACATTTACATGTCCTAAATGCAACACTACTCTAACCAATATTCCTTAATCTCAGTGGGACTGAAGACTAAGATTTTTAGGATTCTCTTTCCTGCCAATTCTTGTTGCCTGTTAAGCGCTTATCATTTCCCCTCTGCATACAGGATCTTTTTGAGGACATGCCATTTGCCTCTCTTTGATTATGCTAGATAACAGATAACTTGAATTATCAGGAAGTCCTACTCAGATGTGGGTGGCCTATCCTTGGATCCATAATATGATTCCTTTGAGAAAATCTCACAACAAGTTAGAAGGTAATATATTTTGGCTCGATATTAGGAAGACTGTCATAAAATGCTGAACTGCACTAGGATGGACTTTTTAGGGTAGCAAAGTCCCTTCTAGTGAATAGATTTAAGCAGAGTCTGGGATATAAGCTACCTTCTTTCTCAGATATTTTGTTGTTTTAAATATTTTCAGGTATGGAAACCTAGTAGGTAGAGAATACAATAAGAACAAGACCTAGATCTCAGGTATGTATTAATTTATGATCAGAAAGAAGAAAACGTATTAGGTTGGAGGGAAGAAGGAGCTTGATATTTGTTCAAGCTGGGATGCAAGGGGAGGGTAAGGGAGATGAGAAAAGCAGGCCAAGGTCAGGCTGGCTCAAGATGGAGGAAACTGATGATATGCTTCCTCTCAACTGCACCTCACTGCCCTAAGGAACCAGTAGGCATGCCAATCTAAGGGCTTTACAAAGAGCTGCCTTAGGGTTTGTTACAACCCTGAAGCACAAACCAGAGCAAAACAAAAAGAGTGAAACATTTCGACCTGAAAATGAATGAATCTTTGGTTTTCTTTTTTAAGAGAAGTATTGTGGTTTTCCTCATGTTCACCAAATAATCAGCTTCATTCCTCATTTCCTGAGTAGAATGCATTTTGAGGTTGTCTTATATCCTATCGTCACTCTTTCAGGTAAAATCCAATCATTCATTCATTTGAACAATGTTCCTTGATGCCTGACAATGTGCCAAGCACATCTCTAGATGTTGGAGATAAAAAGATAAATTGGATATGATTTCCGACTTCCGGAACCAACCTCTCAGACTTGTGAACGAGTCACGTAAGAAAAATGAAAAAAGAAAAAGATGAACAGCAATACAGCGTGATAAGTGCTGTAATTGAACTATAGAGAAAAATGGAACTTCTAAGGAATCAATTCTTCACCAACGAGCTACTTCCCAAGAAAAAATGTTCCTCTAAATAAATATTTAAGTTGCCTGACTTACTGAAGAAGTTCTGGGTCCAGGGAATATAAAACCGCATTACATTGCTGGAAGAAACCCAAATTGTTTACTGTTAAGATGCTTTTACATTTTTTGAGATAGAAGCACCTTCCTGTTAGGGTAATGATTTCATTAGAGGAAAAAAATCATACCTACTTGAGGTTAAATTGAGTTGGTTTTTTGTAATAATTTGTAATTATTAGTTATTATTTTTTCCAGCTATACAGACCTCTTATGTGATTCTTAAGCATTCTCTATAGGATCTCTCTCTCTTAATAACTTACCAAAAACACTGTAAAGTTATTTTCATGTGGAAGTGCCTCTTCCAAAATCTAGGGGCTGCAATTTCCAAACTCCTAAAAATGAGGATAGTGAAGAATGATAAGAAGGGTTTGACAGTGTCATCGAAGCAATACAGAAAGAAAAGTTTGGAAATGTAAAGGTAAAAATCAGTTAAGGATATTTGTAGAAACGCAGAGGTTCAGTAACTTTAAAGGAAAAGCTAACATTTGTTAACATTATCAAAGCAAATTAGCAATTGACAGCTCAAATATCCAATCTCTGGGTACACGATCTTAGATTTAGGCGACAAAATACTGTTTTGATAACTAATGAAGACTATATGTTTTGCTGTCTTTTTGGTTCCCTTTGTTAATTTAAAACTTTGAGACTCAGTCTGTGACAGCTGTCGTTGGATTAGAGTTCTGATGTTCAGAGTTTGAGTATCCACTTATCTTATGTTGGGTTTCCAGGAAGAAAGCCTTCTGACTGATGTGGATGTTTCTGCAACTACTATGAGTCATTAAAACTCAGAGTAAACACTAGGACGATTTATGCAAATGCAAACAAAGGAAAACATTTTCTTAATGACACCCCAAAACCTTATCCAGCTGAAATTTTGTTTAAGATTAAATAATGGTTGCTTTATTTAAATTAATTAGCGAGAAGATCACAGTAGTCAATAGGTAACTGAAAGATACCATCTGTTGCCGTTTTCCAAGTGTGTCTATGAGCTTTGCATTGGTGTACCAGGGAATATGGGAGAATTAATTAGGCAGCAAATGAAGTCTTCTCACAGATGGCACCCATTTTCTTCTTGCAAATGCATACCAGCAAATTTGTGTGCTTTTGTTTTAATCTTGTTTGCCTCCTTGAAAGTTTTGAAGGACCACCGGAGTCTGACCATCCGTTCCCTATTCAGAAAAAGTACAAAAATAGTGTGGAGCTTAGCCTCAAAAGAAATGCCTAGTTGGAAATGACATCATGAGAACTTCAGAAAGAATTGAAATCTCACTTTGATAAGAGTTTAATCAAGTTTTTGTTTTTATCCCAAGATTGTTGTTGTTGTCTTTCTTGTTTATTGTGTGGCTTTTAGTGTGCAATAAGAATTCTTGCTCTAATCTCTTTGCATATCAATACAGAGATCAGATTTGTTTTATAAAAGTTGTCTTCCAAAGGTTGTGTTTTAGTAACAGACTAATTGCCCCAGGAACTCAAAAGTGGGTTCTGAAGCATTTAACTGTTTAAGAGATGCAATCACCAACCACCCTGAACCTGCCACACCTAGGACCTTTGCCGCATTTTTAATGCTAAGATCTCTCCAGGAGGAGATTAGGCCTTATTACCATAACCTGAATTGTATGGGGAAGAACGTTTTCCAACTGAGACTGCGCAAGCGAATGCCCACCTCTCCCTTTTGAATATTCATTCCCCATCCAAAATAAAAGGCTCCTGCTTTCCCGTGTTTGAGGACAGCCAGGACTTTGGAAATGATTCTGTGTGGCCTCCTATTTGCTGCAAATAAGTTCTACTCTGTGTGACAACTACTTCTGGTCGAGAGTCTAATTGTAACTCGCCAGGAGGCAAACCCACTTTTGGTTTGGTGACAGTGACATAATTTACATAACACATTTTTTTTTTTTTTGTGAGGAAGATCAGCCCTGAGCTAACATCCGTGCTAATCCTCCTCTTTTTTTGCTGAGGAAGACCAACCCTGAGCTAACATCTATTGCCAATCCTCCTCCTTTTTTCCCCCAAAGCCCCAGTAGATAGTTGTATGTCATAGTTGCACATCCTTCCAGTTGCTGTATGTGGGACGCAGCCTCAGCATGGCCGGAGAAGCGGTGAGTCAGTGCGTGCCGGGATCAGAACCCGGGCCGCCAGTAGCTGAGCGCCCGCACTTAACCGCTAAGCCACAGGGCCGGCCCTACGTAACACATTTTTAAATGTGGCTCTATATGTTTGTGAATCACTGAAGGAAATAATGTAGCGATACCACTGGATTCAGTTTTATTTTAGAAGCTGCTTCTTCAGAGGCACAATCTTGTGATTTGAAGAAAAACGTATCGTCCTATCAATTACCCCCATTGGGAGAGAACTATCACCTGACCATGTTCCTCTTGTATTCCCAAGAATCTTCTGGAAATAGTACTCTAAGCTCTCCTGCTCAACCTCACAATATCCCAGTCATTCCTTAACCTACTAAAATGGATTTATGTCCACACCACTCTATGGAATTGCTCTTTCAAAAAATCATGAAAGGGGCCGGCCTGGTGGCATAGTGGTTGGTTTGTGTGCTCCACTTCTGCTGTCCAGGGTTTGCAGGTTCGCATCCTGGGCACAGACCTGTGGCAGTGTCCCACATAAAGTAGAGGAAGATGGGTGCGGATGTCAGCCCAGAGCCAATCTTCCTCAGCAAAAAGGAGGAATGCAACAGATGTTAGCTCAGGGCTAATCTTCCTCCCCAAAAAAGAAAAAAATCATGAATGATATCTGAATTTTTAAATTCCACGGTTTCCTCTCTGTAGCGTTTTAACATGCTTCACTCATTCTCTCTTTAACTTCAAGACACCACTATCTTCTGCTGTGTCTTTTACCAACTCAAGTGATATTTTTGCATTTCTATCAGTTCTACTCTTTCAACAGTCCCTTTGATATGTATACTTCTTAGGAATTTTATCATGTTCCCTGTGGGAGGCAGAAATCTAAAGGTGTCCCCCAAAGATTCCTATCTCCTGGATATTCAATCAAACACTATTCTAGGTATTGCTATATAGGGACATTGCAGATGTAATTAAGGTTACTAATCAGCCAACTTTAAAATAGAGAGATTATCCTGGATTATCTGGGTGAGATCAGTGTGATCACAGGGACCCTTAACAGCAGAAGAGGAAGATAGAAGATTCAATTAGAGTGACATGGTAGAAGAGTATGCAAGGGAGATGGTGAGGCAGAAGGGGAAGTCAGAGAGATTCCAAGTGAGAGAAGGATTCGACATGCCATTTCTTGCTTTGATATGTAGTGGCCCATGTGCCAAGTCTTGAGAGAGGCCTCTAGGAGCTAGAGCATCCATTGACTGTCAGACAGCAAGGAGAGGGAGACCTCAATCCTACAACTCAAACCTACAATTTGAATGAGCTGAGAAGTGGATTCTTCCCAGAACCTCTCTCTCAATAAGATCCCAGATAAGCAACACTTTCATTTCCACCATGTGCAACCCAGAATCAGTCAAGCCAATTTGGACTTCTGACCTTCAGAGCTATAAGAAATCTGGTGTTTTGAGTCGCTAAGTTTATGGTATTTGTTACGGCAGCAATAGAAAAATAACATACTTCCTTTGACTGAGTTGTGTACTTCCTGACTTTGTTTCCTTATGCCAATGATCCCACATCTTTATCTCCAGCTTCTCTGTTCTTGTGAGCTCGAGAAACATATGTGCGGTCTCCACCCAAATGTCCTGTAGACACTTCACACTCATTGGTGTCTAAAATAACAAATCACTGTCTCTCCACAACCTGTGCCCCATCTGGTATTTCCTACCTAGACTGATGTGTCAACATGCACCTGTCTTGTGAACCATTCTCTATCCGCTACTATTCTTCACAACTCTCATCCAAATGGTCACCATTATTCATCACTGAGCATCTGTTAGGGGTTATAGATAGACTAGACCCTTGCTTTAATGGAGCTTTTGTCTAATGCAGAATGAAGTCCTAAAAACAGATCAAATAATTTCAGAATATTATAATCCCTAGAAATATTTTTGTTTTAATGATGTGATGTAAAGTAACCAAAGGAGCAAATTTTTAATTGGGTTAAGAAAGGACTCTGCAGAAATGACACTTGAATTATGACTTCAAAAGTATGCACGAGGGGGCCAGCCCAGTGGTCTAGTGGTGAAGTTCACATGCTCTGCTTTGGAGGCCTGGGGTTCACAGGTTTGGATTCTGGACACAGACCTACACCACTCATCAAACCATGCTGTGACGGCATCCCACATACAAAATAGAGGAAGATGGGCACCGATGTTAGATCAGGGCTAATCTTCCTCAGCAAAAAGAGAAAGATTGGCAATGGATGTTAGCTCATAGCCAATCTCCCTCACCAAAAAAAATAAATAAATAAAAATAAGAACAAGCCAATCACTCAAAAGTAAGAAAAAAGTATATTTCACACAGAGGAAGCTGAACGTTCAAAACTCTTGAAGCAGGAAAAGCTTAGCAAGTTGGAGGAGGAAAAGAAATCTGTGTGTTTGGAGAGGAGAAAGCAAGAAGAGGAGAAAGGCATGAGAGGACATGAGAAGGGAGAGGAGATTAGAAGTAGAACATTCAGAACTAGGTAGGTCACAGTAATGAGAAAATTGTTTTCCTAGAGCTAAAAAGGAAGCCATTAAATATTTTTAGCAGAAGAGTAACATGATCTGATCTGTCTTTTCAGAAGTGTGGAGAATGGATCACAGAAAATAGAGGGGGAGGGACAAGTCCAAATACAGTAACGCTCATTCATTCAGCAAATATTTATGGACAACCTATTATATTCTAGCCACTTTTTCCAAACTGGCTTGCACTAGAGTGGTGGTAGTTGAGCTAGAGGCAACTGGAAAGATCTAAGATGTATTTTGAAGCTTGGACAGTCAGAATTGGAGGATGGGTTATAGTGAGAGGAATTGAAAGAAGGAAAAGAAAAAAATAAATGACTTCTGGGTTCTTGGCTTGAACAACTGGATAAATGGTACTGTCTTCCTACTGATAAAAGAAATACATGGAGAGGATTAGGTTTGAGGCTGGAGCCAGGAATTAAGGACTCTGTTTTGGGTATGACAATGGTGAGATGCATATCCAGCGCCTAAATTCAGATTTAGGAGTCTAATCCCCAATGAAAAGGTCAGGGCTGGTGAAGCAAAATGGGAGTCATCAACATAAAATGGGTTTTGAAAGCCACTGGACTAGAGGATATCACCTAAAGACCATATGCCATTAATTCTACTTCTGAAATGTTTATCAAATCTCTTTCTTCTACATTTTTCCCTAAAGACCATATGCCATTAATTCTACTTCTGAAATGTTTATCAAATCTCTTTCTTCTACATTTTTCCACCACCTGGTCCTGCCTTAGTTTGGACCCTCATAAAGCTTCCTCTTCCAACACTTCCATTACTACCAGACTTCATTGATCATTTTACTTGCCTTAAAAGCCTGAGCTCGACTGTGGCTGTCTGTAGCATGAAAGGAAAATTCGTTAACATCATGTGGGTGTGTATGATTGCTCTTTTCCCTCTGCCATGAGAATGTCGTATCCCAGACAGATCACCTCTTCAGCTCAGATTCCCTAATGAAGGGGACGCATGGAGTAGAGCAGTGTCTAACCCACAGCCACCCACCTTGCATACAAGAATTAAAACTTTGCTGTGGTAAGACACAAAGAACTGGGGGATCGTTTGTTACTACAGCATAACCCAACAGAGCTGCCTTTTTTCCTAGACCTTCTTGTTTGGTTGAAGTTGTGAACAAATTTTAATTTGAATTTCAATAAATGTTAAAAGCATACAGCAAAAAGTCAAGAATTTGGCAGTAACAAGTGGAATGTTACTTTGATCTTAATTAAGAAAAAAATGAAGACACGTCAAAATTAATTACATAGAAAAATTTAATTTTTTGTTAGACTCTTATATGGCTAAACCTCCCGACTTATTTTCCTGAGGTAGGTGGGCATAACTTCTGCATCAACCTTTAGCAAGCTACCACTTGAAAGAGTCTATGTGATTGGAGCATGGAAACTAAAGCCCAACAAAGAAGATAATCAAAAAACTACATTGTTTTTCATCATCTCTGAAGCAAAGGTTTAGCTGATGATTAGATTAGATATTTCTTGACATTTGCTGAAAAAAATGGAGATGCAGAGCATTTTTCAAACACTGCAGAATTTCCAGGAAATTTCAATCATGTATGAAATGGGCAAATCTTACTTATTTCATTTAGCAGAAGCTTTGCGGACATTTTTATGATTTTGAGCATTCAATAGGTCTATTGATTGTTCATGTATTCACGTCACTGGTTTTGATCTGGTGAAGGCTTTCGCTAAGCCAAGAATCTTCACTATCAAACAACGTTAATTCAGTTGTTTTTTGCATGTTTATTTTTAATAGGTTAGCATCAGATTACCCAAAGCATCATTCTCACAGTGTTTTTTATGAAGAAAATCGGAAATTTTCCACAATTGAGATACCATAGAAAATCTTGGAGACTACTACATACCCACCCTTTTTGCTCACCCTTTTTGTTGTTCTTAGTGCCCTCGGGTAGGGGCCTTGTGGACAGCAGAGCAGAGCCCTGCCTGGGGTTTTTTGCACCATCCTCTCACCTTCTGGTGCCATATCAGACAATGCTCCACTCATACTAGTAGAGTTTTCGTGGTCAGTTCTTTAAGAAGTGGGTGGCCAGGTCCTTCTTCCTAGTCTGTCTTAGTCTGGAAGCTCTGCTGAAACCTGTCCACCATGGGTGACCCTGCTAGTATTTGAAATACCAGTAGAATAGCTCTCAGCATCAGAGCAACACACAGCCACCACAGTATGACAACCGACAGACTGGTGGTATGGTTCCCTGACCAAGAAGCAAACCCGGGCCACGGAGATGAGAACACCAAATCTTAACCACTAGACCACCAGGGCTGGCCATACTCCCCTTACATCAAATAAAAATGTCCTTGGTATAGTTTGTCTCTATATGTTTTCAAAAATTAATTATTCCTTTTAAAAAAATTCTCAAAAAATGTATTTCATTTTTTTTAATGCTGCATCTTCCTTTATCATTTCTTCACATGCTCAGTACCTGAATTCATCAGTCCATCTCAAGTAGGGTCTTTCAGGTGGAAAATTCAGGTCCTTATCCCTTACAGGATGGGTGGAGATGGTCTTATAGCTAGAACCCTAGGAGCCAGCCATGGACCCAAGGCACAACTATGTCCACCCCCTCAGCTTCCTCCGTCACCTGTCCCATTTCCCCAGCATTCAACGGCATTTCAACTTTGATTTTGGTCAGCACTTGGGTTTTCATCTTAAAAACTAACACTTCCAAAAACTTTGGCTGTCTTGGCTCAGGTCCTGCGTAGTCATTGCCAAAACCCTCTCCCTGGAACCAAGACTTGCTCTCTTCCAACTGAGTCAGCTACCACGTTCTAAACTCTGCTAATTAGTCTTTTTTGTTCACGCTGACCTCAAGAGACATGAAAAGCCAAAGTGGATTGGAAAAGTGATATCACTTATCACATTCCTAAATGATTTTAAAATTTTCCTGCAAGCTCATCAACATGTGTCATTTCCTTCTTCTCTTCTCTTCCGCTTCTTGTCAAGTTGTAATTATTATGGACAGAATATAATGGTTTACAAATAATGCTCATATTTCTTGATTACAGGAACTAGTTTTTCTGAGATAAGCACCAAAACCAAAGTAGTCTTTAATGATCTCATCAAAGAAGGAAATATATCCTTTATAATTTCCTAATGATGTTACTTCCCAACATCAACACCCTCTCAAATGAGGCATAAACATGTTTTCAATGTTTTTCTGCCATACCATTCCTAAGATGAAATGCATTAAAAAAAAAAGACAACTAAAATTCCTAGAGTATGCTTTAAAATTTTATAGATAGTAATGTGTACTATTTAATGAAGGCCATTGACTAGTTGATTATCAAAGATTTTTTCCTTTTGATCTAATGACTGATCAATATTTTTTCTCATTTTATTACTAACTTGTCTCATCAATTAATCCCTGTCATTGGAGTATGAAGAATAAGTCCCATCAATTCTAGTTAGGTTTTGCAAACTGAATCATGCGTCAATCCACTTATTAAATTCATACGAATTCCATAAAACACTGAAGCAACTTATAGCATGCAGTAAAGAATTTATAATAAATTAGAATTTAGTAAGTTGCATAACAATTTATCAGAGAAAAAGTGAAGATTTTCTGAGTATTATGTTTTAAAATAAATGCCTTATATGGAGCAATTGTAAGTTTTTGACTATCAGAGGTAGTTCAAAAAAGTCTGTGATGGGCACATGTACCATAACCACATTAAAACGTACTCCCTAAGATGTCCTCTTTGACATCTGGAATCCACTTGTAGAACACACTTAGCTTCACTGGGTTGGAGGGATCTTCATTGACATCATGTATCTTGGATTATTGCCCAAGTAACATCTCACATTGCAAACCCGTTCTCTCGACACAGTTCTCTCTCTCTCAATCTTCTCAACTCAAAACTTTAACATATAGCCAAACTGTGTTGTATATTTTTGAGAACTTATAACCAATTGTGTAATTTCAGTATGTTAGTTTTTCTTTAAAATCTTACATCCAGCGAAAAAATACTAATTTGTTCTTTACTACCTGACTAAACAAAAGTAAAAAATAACCCTGAGAACTCCATTTCTGTCATTTTACCTATAATAGCGTATAAAAACTCATTTATCTGCATTTTTCATATTCCCCTTTGAAATACTCTCACAACAAAGCAAACACTGAGTTCTCATATTTAGAAACAAATAAACATATTAAAATATACTCTCTGAACCCACTGAGAATTCTTTCAAAACCAAAAAGACAATATACAGCTGCTTAAATTGATATTCTCATCTCTTTCTCTGTGATGGTAGCATCTGTGGTTTTCCTATTTACTATTGTATTAAGCACAGAGCCTGGTACTTAGTAAGAGCTGAATACATATATGTTGCATGCATAATGACTAAATAACTAACTATAATTTGCTGATCAGTTTTTATACTAATGCATTAGCTGTTGAGATCATATGAGCTTTTGACCATTGCCTCCTTCACTAGACTGTACAGAGGGCCCATGAGCACAGGGATCACATTTTATTTTTGTTTGTATTCTAGGTGCTTTGTACATAGGAAATACTCAATAACTATTTGCTAAACGAATGGTGATTTTCACCAAACATAGCTTACCAAATAATAACAGGAATATTATCAACAAATTTCACAGTAGAAAACAAGAAAAAAAAAATCTTGTGGCATCTCGAGGCTTTAAATGAGACCTGCATGCACGCTTGAGTGTATGTGTGTGTATTAATGTGCATTTTGATAGATGAATATATAGGTCAATATTTCTACCACTTTGTTCTCTTGTTCCTTTGCCAAATGAGCAAGTTGAAATCAGAAATACTTGACTGAACGGGTATCATTATGATTCTGAAATCAATCAATCAATCAATCAATCAATTTTGCTGTACTATGCCATTGTATACTCTCAGGAAAAGAACATAATATGATGTTTTCCTTGATTATAAAACTAAGGCCTGTTTGGCAAAGAGCAAAATGAGCGCATAAATTTGTAAATTGCTATGAACTTTCTGATTCAATCTGCCAGTATTAATTAAAAGTCAACATTACATATACTCTTTGAACTATCAATTCTACTTAGAGAATTTTCTCCTTGGAATAATCAATAATTTGTGAATGGATTTAGCTACATATACTCTATGGTAGTAACATTATAATAATAAAAACTTGTAAACAACTCAAGCAACCAACATTATATCATGGTACAAACAAACTAAGGTAATCCACATAATGAAATAAAATTTCATTATATATTATGTTATAAAGGAATATATATTGATATGAATACATATTCATGAGATGTTGATTAGTATAAAAAGGCCATCTACAAAACTATATATATGGCATAATCTTTTCCCTACCAAACACATAGTAATAAAAATATCTATAATAACATACACAAAATTATTAAACAACAATTACCTCTGAGCCAGCCCTGGTGGTCTAGTGGTGAAAATTCGGTGCTCTCACTGCTGAGACCCTGGTTTGTTTCCAGGTCAGGGAACCACACCACCAGTCTGTCGGTTGTCACACTGTGGCAGCTGCATGTTGCTGTGATGCTGAAAGCTATGCCACTAAGATTTCAAATACCAGCAGGGTCACTCACGGTGGACAGGTTTCAGTGGAGCTTCCAGACTAAGACAGACTAGGAAGAAGGACCTGGCCACTCACTTCTGAAAAAATTGGCCATGAAAACACTATGAATAGCTGAGAAGCATTGTCTGATACAGTGCCAGAAGGTGAGAGGATGGCACAAAAGACCCGGCAGGGTTCTGCTCTGCTGTGCATATGGTTGCTAGGAGTTGGGATGGACTCAACAACACTAACAAAAAAATTTCCTCTGACTGGTTATCTGTATTTTAAAAAAATATTTCCACAATTAACATGTTTTATTGTGTAATGAAATATAATTATTTTAAGGATAAAATACGGAATTTCTTTAAAGCAGATTTGAAGTATCCTGAAAAACACATAGAAGAAAATTTTAAAACATCCATAATTTAATTAGAGATAAACACCACAACATCTCATACACATACCTCCAATCTTTCTATTGTTATATATATATTTTAACATAGTGAAATCATACTGTGCCCTGAATTGTATCTGCTTTGTAAACATTATATCTCAAAGAATGTTCAAGAGTGTAAGATTTTTTAAAAACATGATTTTTACTGACTGCATAATATTTTATATCATTGCATAAATCTTTAGGTAACACTCCAGGGTTAGACATTTTGATTGCTTCCAGGTTTCCACTACCATAAAGAGTATTAAAATAAGCCTCTTATAGATGTTTTTTGCTGATATTTTCTCAAAATAAATATCCAGAAGTTTCGCTAGTTCAAAGAATAAGTACATTTTAAGTCTTTAGATACATATTTCCAAATCACTCAACAGAAAACTTGCAGTGCATAGTAGGAAAACATGAATGCTTATTTCTCTACATTAAAAAAATTCTTTAAAAGTATTTCTATGTAAATACACATTAGCTTGATTTAAAGGAAAATATAAATTTAGTGAGCCTTCTACCCATTTCATACTCCCAGTCTGCAACCACTGTCAAAAATTTCTTAGGCATTTATCCAATAATTTTCCCTATAATGCATGCATATACTTATACGTATATATACATAGACATGAATGTGTATATGTGTATGATGTATATGTGCATATAAGTATATATACATACACACACATATATATATACTATTACATATGTCTGTGTGCCTATGCGTGAGTTCCTTTTGCCAAAGGGAAGCATGTTACCTCCCACTCTGAACTTGTCTTCTTACTTAATTGTATATGTTGCCTATCTTTGTAGATTAGTGTATAGATCTACCTCATTCTTTTAATTTTTTAGTGTTGTATAGTATTTTGATCTTTTTATGCTATAAAGTATTTCATGCTATGGGTATACAAAATTTATTTAACAGTTTCTTATTTATGAGCATTCAAGATGCTTCTAGAAATCATTATTTTAATATTGATAATATGATCTACAAAAAAAGAGGCCATAATTATTTTATTTGACTTGGCAGTGGAACGGGTTCTATTTTATTGATCATTTGACTTCTTTCCTGTGTGTGTTAATTGCCTATTCTTGCATATATGTATTTTTATTAGGTTGTTAATCTTTGCGTTGATGTTTATGAGTTGCTCCTACATTTAGAATAACTTTTTGACATGTAACTAAAATATATTTTGTCATTCTTCTTTTTGTTTTTATTTTGATATATATTTGAATTTTTATTTTGCCAAACACATCAATCTTTTCCACTAAACTTTTTGTCTTTTTTATTATGTATATAAAGACCTTCTCTACCCAAATTATATTGTCATCTATATTTTCTTGAAGTTCTATTGTAAGTGATTTTAACAATTAATTAAATTTCCTTGTAAAGCCACTTTTCTGGGCTTTACAGAAAGCCCAGAAATTCAAGCAATAACTTGAATTGAAATAAATGGTAGATTTCACCCTGTAAAAGAAGCCACAGAGATGGTGCCATTTTTCTGTTATCCATTTAGGAGACTTTCTCTAATCTACTCTTCATTGCTGATGTTAAAAAAAAACAGTAGACATAGTCACTGAAAGGGTTATGTAATTTTTAATGGGGTAGCCTGTAGTCATGTCCAAACGCCAGCTGAAGTAATTACATTCTGCTTATGAGCAGTAGCAGTGTAATTTCAGTTAGAATAGCATCTAATGGACTGATATAAACCTAAGGGTTTGAAACCCACTTCGGTCACTAGAAGATAAATGAGACATGTGACTGGAGATATGCTCAGAGGTAAAATTAATTTTTAGGGTATTTCTGATGACCAAACGTCAATGGCCTGTTTCCAACACAAACAGATAGAGGACAGACATGGGAAAGAAGCAAAGTGTGGGGAGGCAGGAAAAGGAAGTGGCAGAATATGCAAAATATAATGGCAAGACTTATAAGGTCTATTCCATGCCAGACATCGTTCTGAGTGCTTTACATACATTAAACCACTGAATGCCTTTAATATTACACAAGGTAAATGCTATTATTATCCCCATGATATAGATAAAGAAAAGAATATGATTAAATGATCAGAAAGATGAAATGATCACCCAACTCACACAGTTATTAAGGGGCAGAGGTGGCATTTGATCCCAGGCATTCCGGCTTGAGGGTCTGTCACCCTCTGCTGAGCTCCATTGTGTCTTAAGTCCCAACTTTCCTCGTCATTCTGAATAGCAACCTCAAAAAGAAATTCTTGGCAGAACTGCCAATCTACTTCTTGTTAACTGTATTTCCCATTCAATGACCAAATGAGTTAATATTTATAAAGAACTTAAAACAATGCTTGGCACATAGTAAGGAGCATATAAATTTTATCAATAAATAAAATAAATAAGTGTAACTATATTTATTGAATGTTTATTATGTTGTAGACACTCTGCTAGATGCTGGAAATACAAAGTTGAACAAAAGATGTAAAATCCCTATTCCATTTGACCCATAGTCAAGTAGGGAAAAACTCGGACATTTAAAGTAAAATTTCACAAATAATTCTTTCATAACTTGTGAAAAGTGCCATATAAAGAAGTACACTGTATCTCAAGGGCATACAGCAGGGAGACCTAACCCAGGTTAGGATCTAGGTCACATAAGATCCTAAGGTGCTGATGACCCATCTGAGAACCAAGGGATGATAAGGAGATAGGCAAAAAGAAAGCTGGGGTGAGAGCCTTCCAGGAAGAGGGAAACAGGTGCAAGGGCCCTGAGGTAGAAGGGAGACCAACAAACTGGAAGGTCCTGGAAGAGGGCCATTGTATTCAGTTCATATTGAACAAAAACGAGGGGGGCATCCAGGAAAACTTCAGATGGGACCTCAATTCTCCCCATGGCCTGTGTCTGCCTGGGTCTCAGCATTTATTTCAGCTTACCTCTCTGCAATACCTAAGGTTGTGGACCACTCACTCCCTTTCTCACCAGCTTCCCTTGACACTCCTCTTTCTTGGTGCTCAAGGTGGAGTTCTGACCCCACCTTCTCTCCCTTTATATGACTGGCATCCCAAGGTTCCAGTCTCATCCCCTTTCTCTTATGTTATATACGTTACCCAGGTGAGCTCATCCGCTGGTATACTTTCATTGCCATCTGCTTTCTGGTGACATCCAAATCTATACATACAGTTTGATTGTCTGCACTGAATTCAAAATCTATATATTTATATACTCAACTCCCTAGTTCATGGTATCACCTAAGTGTCTCTTGAACATCTCCAAATCACAGTGTCCAAACCTGAACTCCTTCATCCCCTGCCAGGTTTTCTCCTCTCTCTGTTTTGGTTTTCAGTTAATGGCACACTGTTCGCCCAGTTGCCCAAGCCAGACACTTAGAAACCATTTCTCACTTCTCTCTCTCCTGTAAGTCTAATCAGTCACCAAATACCATTGCGTCTACTTTCTTCACATCCCTTGAATCTCTTAACTTCTCTCTGTGCCCCTTACTTCAAGTTCTCCTTATTTTTCACCTGTATTGTGCATTGTCCATCTAAATGCTTTCCCTGTCATTGGCCTTGGCCCTGATGATCCCTCTCATAACACTGCCAGAATGATTTTTCGTGTCTGTAATATGTTCACATCCCTCCCACTTTTAAAATCCTGTTGTGACTCCACTGCCTGCAAAATCAAATCAGAACATAAGGCTTTCATGATGCAAGTTCTGTGTATAATGCTCTGTCCACATTTCTGGCCACTCTTCACCTTTATGTCAGCTCTCATCTCATTCAAAACAGCATGTTGCTTCTAGACCCAATCATGATCTTCTTTCTCAAGTCTTTTGCAAACATTTTCCTCTGCCCTTTCTCTCAATATTCACCAGGATAACCTCTTCTAACTCTGGGGTAATGCAGTCCTAGAGCAGGACTTCATTCTTCACTTGAGTCACATACATCTCCACTATAACATGTGTGCTATGATAATGCTTTGAGTCCCCAGGTATTGATGTCAACTATGACCCATATTCAACTGTCCTGAAGTGACTGTGTGTTCCCCTTTCCACAGTGTACCAGTGTAGGTGATAACAGTTGTCTTTGCGGAAGGCCTGGGGAAACCATGAACATGTTCACTTGCCATTGTGTTGCAGGATGCTTTCTCCTGGATACTGGCCTTTCTTCTAGTCAATGGGTTCTGAGTTGGAAATCTCTCTTAGGTTAAGAAACTGGAAAAGTATGGAATATATGAATCTAGCCTCTATTCATGCATTACCTCTAGTATTTAAAAAAAAACAGATAGTATCATTCACATGTTACAAATAAGAAAATCGAAGCTCAATGAGGTTATATAATTGGCCCACACAACGAAACATAAAGACTACCACTGTTGTAAAGAAGGTCTACCTCAGAGGATAGTCCATTCTCCTTCCACCATCCAATGTAGGCTCCATACAAACAACTTAACTTGACTCAAAAATATATTTATCCTAGAAGTTTGTCTATATTCATTAGAGATCTAAACCTGTCCCTTTCACATCAGCACAGTAAGACTGCTTTGGTTTAAATTCCTGCTCTATCCCTTATTAGTTTTATATCTTAGAGTAAATCATGTTTCTATGGATCAATTTCCTCACTTATAAAATACCAAAAACAATAGTCTGTATACGATAGAGTTGTGAGGATTAGATGATCTAAAGTATGTAAAGGGCTTATGTAGTACTACTCATTAAAGGTTATTTGTCAATATCATCATGCTGATATGGTTGTTATTACTAAGAAATGAATAATATATGTAAGGCAATTAACAGCATATCTGGCACTTCAAAAGTATTAGCTATTGTTATGTTACTTTAACATTATTAATAATATAATTGTTATTAATATTTAGGGAATATATAAATGCTGTAAAGTAGCACCTGTCATACAGTGAGTTTTCAAAAAATGCTCATATTTAATAGCACTTTGGGGTATATAATAATTGTATACACATTGTTGAAACTTGAATATGTTTCTAAATATATATACTCTGTGCCTTCCAATGCCTTAACTGCAGGAAGACCATCACTGTGAAAATCTTTGATACCATTCTCAGGTGTAGCCTCCAGTCTGGATGTCTGTGTACATCTAGTCAAATTACCTGGGAGCTAATGTACCTTCATTCAAGAACCCCAGGAAGGAGCTGTCCAACAGGTCACCCCAATTCACTGACTTCAGTATCTCAAATCCAAATGTTAACAGTAACCTTTTGGCTCTAGAATTTGGGAAGAACTTTATTTTATGTAGTTACATGGAAAATCCACCAGTGACAGTCTTCTGCATCTTAATTAAAATTAACAATAAGCATGTCATGTTTTGAGACTTAAGCTGTGGGTGGATCTTTTCTGTTCATTCGTTTGGAAGAAAAATGGAAACTCATCATACTCTTGTAAACACCACTAACATGGAAAATTCACCTTGGCCAGAACTTTCTATCTGTATAGCCTTATTTTATTTCACAGTGCAGTCTGCACGAATGATGATCACCCGATCAGAATTGTTAACTCAGTATAAATTGCATAAGAGATTCTCAGGCAACAGTGAAGAGCAACTCAACTATAAGAGTAAAGAAAGCTTGGGCCGGCTCTGTGGCTTGGCGGTTAAGTGCGCGCGCTCTGATGCTGGCGGCCCGGGTTCGGATCCCGGGAGCGCCCGGAGGCACCACTTCTCCGTCCAACGCGAGGCCGAGTCCCGCGTACAGCAACTAGAAGGATGTGAACCTATGACATACAACTATCTACTGGGGCTTTGGGGGGAAAAAGCTGAATAAATAAAATCTTTAAAAAAAAAAAAAAAAAAAAAAAAAAAAGAAAGCCTTTGTCCTGTTTCTGCCTAGTATGTAGAAAGACACACACACACACACACACACAAAACCTACCATCATTGTTTCCACCCCAACTATGAGGAAAAAGTCAGATAATCTACAAAATTATTGCTATTCATGAGCCCATCAGAAGCTGAGTTTGAAAAGCAATGAAGGGAACTGAATTTCAAAGTGTCAAGGGGGATTGGGGACAAACAAACTCTTTCACCTTTGGTGGAACATGGGAAGATGAGGCTGGTGCCATAGACTCAGATAAGAAAGAAATCAGATAGAATGTTAACCAATTCTTAAAGATTGAGTGTAGGCTAACATATCAGTTAAGAATGATTGGAACCCCCCAGTCAAAGAAAGTATGTAAGCACTCCCAAGCTCTTTCTGAGAAGCTGCACCTAATGTTTATGAGAAAGACTGAGGGATTTGGGGGCAGGGCAAGAGACTGGAGAGATTCCCCTTCAGCGGTGAAGGTGTGCTGGTGAAATCAGCTGCTATGAGCAGAAGGACACAAACCTCCCTCTCATGTCCCGGGACTCTTCGTTCATAAGAACACACATCTGAAGCTGTTGGTTTGGGCGAGAATACAGGAAACACTCAAGTGACACGGACTCAGGCAAAAACCAGCTTCTTCTGATTGAAAGATGGAAGCAAAATCCATCTGCTGCTGGAGAAGAGGAAGGTAAACCTCTTGGTCTGGTATCTTTCACCGATACCAAGCAGAAGTCTTCTATCACTGGAGGGAGGGAAGAAACTCTCTCTCACCCAAGACTCACTACAGATAATATGCAGAATTTGGCTGCCATGTAGGAGGTGTGTATTAGCTTGCTAAGGCTGTCATAACAAAGTATTACAAACTGAGTGGCTTAAACAATAGAAATGTATTGCCCTACAGTTGGGGAGGATAGAAGTCCAAGATCAAGGTGTCAGCTGGGTAGGTTCCTTCTGAGCACTATGAAGAAAGGAACTGTTCCATGCCTCTCCCCTAGCTTCCAGTGGTTTCCAGGCAATTGTTAGTGTTCCTTGGTTTGTAGAAACATAACCCCACTCTCTGTTTTATCTTCATGTGGCTTTCTCCCTGTGTGTGTCCAAATGTCCTCTTTTTATAAGGACATATGTTATATTGAATTAGGGCCCACTTTAATGGACTCGTCTTAACGAATTACACCTGAAATGACCCTACTTCCAAATAAGGTCACATTTTGAGGTACTGGGGGTTAGGAATTCAACATTTGAATTTGAGACAGGGAGACCTATACCACAGCAGAAGCAGAAATGCTCAGAGACCCCCACTTTTGAGGCCCAGACTCAAAGGATCTTCCTAATACTGAGGCTGGAGCAAGAGAATAAAAATTCCTCCCCATCCTACCATGATCCTAGCACGAAGTAATTAGACGTCATTTTCAATTGAATGGAAAGGAAAACATATCACATCAATTTTTGTGGGATGCAGGTAAAGCAGTGTTTAGAGGGAAATATATAGCATTAAACACTTATATCAGGAAAAAAGAAATATTTCAAATTGCTGAAATAAGCTTCTGTCCTAGGAAATCAGAATAAGAGCAAATTAAATACAAAGCATCAGAAGAAAGAAAAGAATAAACATCATACATAAAAATTAGCTTGAAGTGATCATAGACTTAAATGGAGAAAAATCAAATGGAGAAAAACTGTGTAACCTTAAGTTAGACAAAAAATTTCTCAGAATACAAGAAGCACATATATTTTAAAATATTGGTAAATGATACTCCTTTAATATTAAAAACTACTGTTCTTTAAAAAACGTAGTTACAAAAATGAAGAGACACCCCATATACTGGGGGAGAATTTTTGCCATATGCATTTCTTCTTTTTTTTTTTTTTTGAGGGAGATCAGCCCCGAGCTAACATCCGTGCTAATCCTCCTCTTTTTTTGCTGAGGAAGACCGGCTCTGAGCTAACATCTATTGCCAATTCTCCTCCTTTTTTTTTTTTTCCTTCCCCAAAGCCCCAGTGGACAGTTGTATGTCATAGTTGCACATCCTCCTAGTTGCTGTATGTGGGATGCGGCCTCAGCATGGCCAGAGAGGCGGTGCATCGGTGTGCGCCCGGGATCTGAACCCGGGCCGCCAGTAGCGGAGTGCACGCACTTAACCGCTAAGCCACCAGGCCGGCCCACCGTATGCATTTCTGATAAAAGACATGTTTCCAGGATATATAAGTAATACTTACATCTCAATAATGAGAAGACATAAAACCTGATTTAAAAATTGGGTAAAATATTTAAACATTTCATTAAAAAAGAGATAAAAACAGTAAAAAAAAAAAAAGCATATGAAAATATGTTCCATATCTATAGACATCAGAGAACTTCAAATTAAAATCACAAATTAAAAACAAAATGAGATACCACTACTGACTAGAGTGGCTAAAATATAATAATAATAATAATGGTGATGATGACAACAACAATACCAAGTGCTGAGGGAGTTGAGGTTCAACTAGATCTTGCATGCATTACTGTTGGGAAAGCAAAATGGTGCATTCACTTTGGAAAACCATTGAGCAGTTTTATTTTGTTTTGTTTTTTTGCTGAGGAAGATTCGCCCTGAGCTAACATCTGTTGCCAATCTTGCTCTATTTTGTACGTGGGTTGCTGCTGTAGCATGACCGCCTACTAGTGGTGTAGGTCAGTGCCCAGGAACTGAACCAAGGCCGCCAAAGCGGAACATGCCAACTTAACCACTAGGCCACGGGCCGGCCCCTTGGCTGTTTTTTATAATGTTAAACACACACTAAATTAGCATTGACCTAGCAAACTCACTCCTCCACATTGACTCAAGAGAAATTAAAACATATTTCCACACAAGGCTAACCATTTATGATAGCTATAGTCACAACAGCCAAAAACTAGAAAAACCCCAATGTCCATCAAGTGGTGAATGGATACACAGTTGTCATATGTCTGTACAATGAAAAACTACTTAGCAAAAAAGGAAAAACCACTGAAATATGTGATGACAAGGAGGGATCTCAAAATATTGCCTTCAGTGAAAAAAGCCAGACATAAAAGGATAACTACTGAATGATTCCCTTTGTATGTCTAGAAAAAGCAAAACTACAGGGATAAAACTCAAATGAGGGACTGGGTGTAGGGAGAGGGATTTATTACAGAGATGCATGAGGGAATTTTTTTGGGTGATGGATTATGATAATGGTTATGTCTGTATAAATTTGTCAAAACACATTGAGCTGTATACTTAAAATGGGCGAATTTTAATGATGTAAATTTTACCTCCATAAACCTGACTTTTAAAAATACAGCAGAAGAAATGCTTTCTCTGAAATATTTCACATAATAAACAAAAAAAGTCACATAAAAGACTAGCTGGACGGGTTTTAGCTGGAATCTGAATATGATGATTGTACAATGCTATTTAGTTATGCTGCCTCTTTGTGCTTCAACAATTTCATTCACTTGATTCCTATTATGTATTATGGATATCAAGCCTACCTAACTAAGGAGGAAACTTAAGACATGTGAGGACTCATGACTTAGCCATATTGGACTGCAAATCTAGCCTTGACAGTGTGGAGCTTGTATACGCCTGTGCTCGGTGAAGTGTGAGGCCAGAGGAGCAGAAACCAGAGAAAAGAAAATAACTGGACCATTGACCATTCTTGACTCTTGGGATGTTTTCACAGTGAAAATTTCCTTTTGTCTCCTGTTCTTTCTTTAGATTGTCTTTCCATGGCTAAGTTTTACTGCATCTGGATAGAAATTCAGGCAGGCCCCCTGATTTTTCTGGTTATGCATGGTTAATATAAAATTCTGCGGTCACTCTAAGTTGCAAGATATAATCAAGATTTAGAATATCCAGTGTAACACAGAAACCACTTCTTCAATGTTCATCCAAAGGCAACATCTCAGATTTCAAATCAACTCTAGATTTGTCACTTGCCTTTGGAGAAGGGATTCTCATTGACTTCTCTTTATTCACATTCACTTTCTTCCCAATTTGCCACCCAATCCACATCTAAATTTATAACTGATCCCTCCCTATGGGAGAATGTGGTGAAAAATGAGGAAGAGGGAGCAGGACGTTTTTATTTGACTCTAATAAGTAAATCAAAATGAAACAAAACAAAACAATAATAAAATCCTCCCGATAGCTGAGAACTCTCAAGCAGCTGTTCTGGCCACCGACTTGGTGCTGAATGTAAACAATTTCACATAATATCAATATCGGAAAAAGTCACTCAGTGACTATGATGGAAGGAGACACAAATAAGGCCCTAGACAACCACAAAAAGGATCAAACACCTGTATTGCCTGGCTAACACAAGGCACCATCGGCTCTTTATCCATGACAGCTCTAGGCCTCTTAGTTACTCCTACCTCCTTTGCTACTCAGAGGCCATCATCAAACCACCCCTTTCTTCCTGATAGCTCCCAATCCAGAACAAGCCCTCACTTTCTTAAGCCCTCCCCAAAGTCACCCGTGCAAACCTAAACCCTATCACAAGCCTGTCCTAAGTCCCTTACGGGGTTGGCCCCACCGTTCTTCATGGTATAAGGTTTCCCTTACTGCAGCAAATTAATAAATACAGCATTGTTTGACCACAAATACATTCTTTCTTCCCTGGGCTTTATTATTTGTGAGATGGTTTTACACTCTCTGAGCTTGGCAAATGTTTAGAGCTGATTCTTTCTCTTGTGAGCATGCCCATGGGTTCCTTGGAGGATTCCACGTGGGGTCCCTCCAGCCACAACACTTGTTCCACAGGAAGTGTGTTCTGTTCCTTCATTTCCTCCACCCTTAGCCCCTGTTTAGTTCAGAGTTCTGCTCTGTATCAACTCTCAGACAGTTGTCCTAGGAAGAAGTTGAAAGACTTTAAGGTGATGCAAGTCCAGCTCACTCCCATCCCCAGTGCATTTCAACTCTGATTCAAGGGAGTTATGCATCTTTTTCCTTCATACACTTTGGCAGAGCAGGCCAGTTTCAATGTAACCACAGCTCTTCCTCACTCTTCCAGCAAGGTTGCTTGTCAGCCCAAATATCTTGCAATCTGGATCTCCCTGGTGGCAGTTAGACATCATTCCTTTGTGCACCCAACTTCAAGAGACTCAAAGCATAACTTTCTCCAGAGGAAACATGTCTTCCAATATTTCACACTATCTCTAAAATCTCTGACCCTTTTGTGGAGTTTAAGACTGTCTGCCAGTTCCTAGGAATCTGGAAATTTCTACTTGTTAGTCAGTCGTGTCTCTTTGGGAGTTTCACATCTATTGTGTATAGTGGCTGGTGTCTTTGTCAATAGTGGCAATATAAAATCCTGTCTTTTCCTCTGACACTGTAATCATTTTAATAGTTCCACTTTTCCACAATTTATAGAGCTTAGAAATTCAAAAATAGAACTTTTCTTATTCTTTCACTGAACTTTTATTTTTTAACTCTAAACTCCTATTTCCAATGATGGTACAAATTTTAATCTATAGGCTTTCAAGTAAGTTTAGTGCTGTCAGTGATTATTTTTCAGTCAAATCAAGATTATTCTGGTCCCAGTCAGGTCCATAGATGCCACTTAGGTTTTCCTTCACTGTACCCCCTCCCCCATCAACCGACTCCCCACAATTCTACATACCCTTTGTCCACAGCCCATTCGTGCCAGGTAGGGAGTAATCTGCTGATGTGATAGTCTGCACCTTGTAGTGTTCTTTTTGCACTTTCCTTCAGATTGTTTTTCATCATTTTTGGGGAACCTAAGGGTGTGTTTCACAAATAGGAAAGGCTATTCAGGTGTTTTCTTTTTGCTTTAAAAATTAATGTTTGACTTATTAAAGTTACCAATTCAAATTCTTAGTTCCTTATCAAGTTTTTAAGTCCAGTTTATAAAATTCTATTCTATTTGTAGTTCTAGCTGATTTTAGCAATCATTTTAAAAGATCTTTGAATAATTTTTGGTTCCATTTGCAAAATTTTAAAATGAAGCTCTTTCAAATACTTTAGTTTTCTATTTTGATATGTTTTAATTCCTCTTTATTTTACGTGACCTAATAATTACAAAGCCTGTCTAACTACTTAAAAAGCCTATTGACCTCCAGCATTGATTATAAGAAATGCATTATTTTGTATACTTATAGGTTATAAGAAACAGTATATCATTTTATATAGATACTCATTACTCATGGATATTATATTTGCAAACTTACCTATTTGCTAAAATTTATTTGTAACTCCAAAATCAATATTTGCAGCATGTTCAGGGTCATTCACAGGTGTGTGAATGCACAGAGCAGAGACAAATTTTGACTGTCTGCCCAGGGAGATCAAAGAAGGTGATTCTCTTCCTTCTTGTTTCAGCTCTACAGCACTACTGCCACATTTTTTCACATTTTTGTGATTTTGTTGGTGATCTCTCTTTTAAAATGGTTCCCAAGCACAGTGCTGATGTGCTGGCTAGTGTTTCTAGGTACAAGAAGACTATGATGTGTCTTACGGAGAAAATAGGTGTGTTGGATAAGCCTCATTCAGGCCGTTCATTCATGGCTATTGGCCATGCCTGAGTTCAATGTTAATGAATCAACAGTGTATATTAAATAAGATGTCTTTAAACAGAAACACACATAATACATGGTTATGTATTGATTTGTTGATGAGAATGTTGTGATCAAAGGCTCACAACCTAATCCTGTATTTCCCCTAGAAACAACAGTTCAGTATTGGCGAAGTCAGTGTTCAGCGCATTTTATATATAAAATGTAACTACTGTGAAGGTAAGAATCCACGATATTTCCAGAAAGAAAAAAATTGCCAAATAAACTATAACACGCCATTGATTGAAAGATACATCTTGATTACAGCTATAAGTGTATCTCAAAATATAGCAAATGTCTTAGAAGAGATAAAATAATTGATAAATATTTGACAAATAATTGATGAATTGATAAAGAATACTTATAAATCTGTTGAGTTAAACCTATAATTAGAATGACTTTTAATTTTTCTTGAGTTTTCCATCATCACAAATTTAGAACTGATTTCAACTCAAAATCATAAATCTAAATCAACTAACTTAATTACACAATTTAATTTAGAGATATCATATTAGGCCAAATTCTATTAAAATTATAATTACAAAAAATAACCAGTACGTGCAGGTTCTTTCACAATTCACATTTTAAAAATCACATTTTAATTTTAACTGTGTAGTTTACAATAGAAAGTGTCTTGGATTTGGTGAAATCCGGTATTGTCCCAAAAGCCCGAATGTGCCGTGCACCCTTGCTCACTGATACACTTTCACTACTCCCGAGGTTTTAGCTCAATACTGTGTCTCTGTGGTCTTTCCTCATGCCATCGGACAGAGTCAAATACTGTCTTCTTTACCTCATCCCCACGAATCTATAATATTTGACTTGTGTCTTTAAAATCATATTAATATATAATTATTTATTTAGATATAGTTTCTTCCCACTATGTGGAAGAGATCAATCCTTATTTTTGAACCATGAGTGTCTCACAAAGTATACTTACAGAATAGATGCCTCACACATTTTTCTTTCTTCTTTTTCCTTTCCTTTTTTTTATATCTGCCATGTTCCAGGCTCTGTGCTAAGCACTGAGGATAAAAGGTCAAGTGAGGTTTTCCCTGACTTCCAAGGGCTTACCGTTTAGTAAGGTAAGCACAGGGTGCTACGTGAGAACATACCAGAGGGTCCAAATCAGATTGAGGTGGTGAGATGGGGGAGCACGGGCCAGGAAAATTGTCTAGGAGAATTCTGTTTGAAGTTTGCATGTGAGTTAAGTGGATGAAGAAGATGTCAGTAGAATGAACTCATAAGTTGTGGCTCCTTGTCAAGAAAATCCTGAGTTATCAAAAATTTAATCAAACAGTTTTAAATAAAAGAAATCTATAGTCCTAAATTCGTGAACAAATGCAAGATTTACTCAAACTCAAAGTCTGTATTATCAGAAACATAATTGAAAAAAATTGCCATACTTGTTGAGGAAGAAGTCGTAGAGAATAATGTCTAGGCTTTGGTTTAAATGACTCATGGAGGTAATTAATTAAAAATAATTCTAGAAGAGAAGCAGAGTTACTCCACATTGTTGGTTTGGCTTTGGAGGAGTGGGGAAGACACCAGCGAAGGAAATTGAAAAACTTGGGGCAAAAAGAACACCGAGTATTATAGGGAGCAATTCATAATTTCCTCTTAAAAGAAAATGCTTTAACTTTCTATTTGACTAAAAAGTAGATTAGAGCTAAAGACTAAAGAGCTGCCAGGTCCTTGCCTCTGACTCTCAAAGTGCAGGTCAAGTTGGAGGGAAAGACTCCAGAGAAGCCTGGTGCATGGGCGGAATTTGTACAGCAGTAGTATTCCCCATCTCAAGAGAAGGTAGATCATTAACCACTTGAAATGTTGGTATCGGGCTGGCCCGTGGCTTAGCGGTTTAGTGGTGCGCTCTGCTACTGGTGGCCCGGGTTTGGATCCCAGGCGTGTACCAATGCACCGCTTCTCCAGCCATGCTTAGGCCGCCTCCCACATACAGCAACTAGAAGGATGTGCAACTATGACATACAGCTATCTACTGGGGATTTGGGGGGGAAAAAAAGGAGGAGGATTGGCAATAGATGTTAGCTCAGAGCCGGTCTTCCTCAGCAAAAAAAAAAAAAAAAAAGAAAAGAAATGTTGGTGTCCCCCTCAACAGTTTTAGGATCATCTATGCCAACCAGTACCTGAAGATTTGTTAGGGCATTTGGGGCCAGATATGGCTATCCACAATGCACATTCCCGAAAGCACAATCTGTGAGAGACACACATGCAAACAATTGCAATAACAGTATGTAATTACTTTAAGGGTGATATTTCTAGAGTGAGGTAGGGGAATACAGGAACATTTCGCTTGGTCTATAGATGTCCAGCATCAGTTTGAATGTTCAATAGGAGAGATGATTTAGAAAATAAAGCAAATATGCTAAATGAACTCTCATTTCTTTTGTTTTCTTCTGTAATTTTGGCTTTATAAATGTTCTTGTTTTCTATAATATTTGTAGAGGGTACTGCACTACAAAATGTGGTTTGGGGAGTTCCAGAGGGTCCCTGAACCTTCCCAGCCACCCCACACAGGGAATACAGAAGGAGCAAGAGTCACTTCAATCAGAGGAGATCCACTTTTATGTTTAGGTTTTATTGCAGCATTTCATTTGAACAAATAATTCCATAATAAAAATATACAAATAAAAATTTTG
This sequence comes from Ceratotherium simum simum, assembly GCF_057802395.1. NCBI lineage: Eukaryota > Metazoa > Chordata > Mammalia > Perissodactyla > Rhinocerotidae > Ceratotherium > Ceratotherium simum. The sequence continues at coordinate 17,524,864 of NC_141923.1, read as the reverse complement.
ACAGCATAAATTACTATATATATTGATCCTTAATAATAGTAAAAAGATGTATTTTTAATATAGAAAATAACAACAACAAATTTCATTAGGTTTAGATTTGCTTACAGTTGGTCTATGGTGACTACCCAACACATATTCAAAAAACTACAGAAATCCTATAAGGCCCAAGGGATTTCTATGACCAAAATGATTGATATGGACAGGACTTAGAATGCTAGAAAAAGAATTGAATTAATAGCAGAAAGATAAAATATATTTCACAGACATAAAAACAGAACAACTTTGGAGAATTTTTCTCCTTTCGTAATTTTTACAACAGAAGAAAAAATAGATTGACAACTTTTGTCTTCAGAGCCCCAATCCATTAATACAACTAGCTAAATATAAACATCAAACAGACAAGGATGGGGAGTGGGAAGAACCCACACTACATTTGTAGAGGAAAAAAAGGTTTGAGAGTTAGAACATGCCTGAATATTAAAATTTAATTTAAAGAATGGATTGAGTTAAGAAAGTGCTTTAAAAATAGTGGCCAATGAGTTAAGTTGTTAAATTTAACATTGACCCATACTACCTCGCTCCTTCCCAGAACTGACATCCACTTTCTCTCTTTTGTGTCTCTGATTAATGCAACATTTATAATACATGGGGAAATAGTGGGTGTGCAGCGCTATAATGAGCTGAGATGCCTAAATCTTGTAAAGATTCTACAACCAGCAGCTAGAAACTAAAATTAGGACGAAATCATTTAAGTCCAAATAATGTAACTTCCCCTAACAGCTGTCAAAGAGTTGGCTTTTAATCTTATGATTGGAAGTGGGTATTGCCACGTGAACAGAATTTTCCTGGTTAACTCAGTCGTCATTATTAAAGTGAATTTTATGGTAAAATTTCAGTTAATTTTCTGAAAATTCCACCATCCAGGGACAGAGAAGACACCTGAAAAGCAAGATGGTTTGTTTTGCTTTATGCCACTTTCTATCATCTTTGATGAGCTCTCTAAAGGAGAAGTATTTCTGGCGTCTGCATGGAGTGATGGAGATCTTTGCTCTGAAGAGGCCAGAAAGAGTCAGGGAAAGGTTCTCTGAGCCCAGCGGTGTTCTCGTGCGGATCCTTACCTTAATTCTTCAGTGCTTGCCTTTCACCTTATCTTTTTCTCCTCAATCTGCATCTCCTAAAAGTCTTCTGGAAGATAAGTAGGGACCAATTAGATGGAGGCACTTTAAATTTCTTTCTAAAGTTGTGAGATTGAATACAAGATGCATAGTTAAATATGAATTTCAGGTAAACAAGGAATAATTTTTAGCATAAGTGTGTCACATGCAATATTAGAGACATACAATAGATAGGTATTAGTCAATGTTCTCCAGAGAACCAGAACCAATAGGAGATACATATATAGAGAGAGATTTGTTATAAGGTATGTAATATATATAAAGAGATTTATTATAATATATTGGCTCACGTGATTACGGAGGCTGAGAAGTCCCACGATCTGTCGTCTGCAAGCTGGAGACCCGGGAAAGTGGGTGGTGTAGTTCTAAGGCCTGAGAGCCAGAGAGTTGATGGCGTAGATTCCAGTCCAGGTCTGAAGGCCCAAGAACGAGGAGCACTAAGGGTAAGATCTATGTCTCAGCTCAGTTGAGCAGAGAGCAGAGAGTGAATCCTCCCATCCTCCACCTTTTTAATCTATTCAGTCACTCGACAGATTGGATGATGATGCCCTCCCACGTTGGGGAGGTCAATCCATTTCACTCAATCTACCAGTTGAAATGCTAATCTCTTCCAGAAACACCTTCATGGATACACCATGGATACATACATGGAAATTATGTTTAACCAGATACCTGGCCATCCCATGATCCAATCAAGTTAACATAAATTTAACTATCACACTATACTAAAAAACGTTTTATTCTGGGGCTGGCCCAGTGGTGTGGTGGTTATGTTCACGTGCTCTGCTTCGGCAGCCCCAGGTTCACAGGTTTGGATCCTGGGCATGGACCTATGCACAGCTTATCAAGCCATACTGTGGCAGGTGTCCCACATATAAAATAGAGGAAGACGGGCACAGATGATAGCTCAGGGACAATCTTCCTCAGCAAAAATGAGGATTGGCAATAGATGTTACCTCAGGGCTGGTCTTCCTCACTCCCCAAGAAAAAAAGAATTGTTATTTTGCTGAAACTCAAATTTAACTGCGTATCCTGGGTTCGTTGTTTTGTTTCATTTTGTTTTGTTTTTGTTGTTAAATCTGGTAACTCCACTAGCTACATAGATAATAAAGTATGTTTGTGCATTTGGTGACACAATAGTCTTTAAAGTTCACTCACAGCATATCTGATTGCATTTCTATGGTAAATATTTTGTTTTCCCTATAAAAACAGAGTGAATTCAAAGGCAAACTGTAAACAATTTTTAATTATTTTTTGTTTTTTGTGTGATTCATATAATTTCTGCCTCTATTAATTCAGAAAACAAGCAGTTTAATCCTATCTGACCTCTACAGATAATATAACTTGATATGATTGGAAATAAAACACTGACAATGATTCACTGAAATTATAATTCATATTTGTAAATGGCTTCAAGATTCATAAATGGAAAATATTTCAAAAACCTCCAGTATTTTCATTATAATTTTTTATTTCCTTACAAATATCATCACACTTTAGCTCAGAGAAAAGGAGATGTTCTCAAGCTTGGGGGCTGAAAAACTTTCTTTTTCCAGTAAGAAATGCAGTTATAAATCATTCATTAAACTTTAATAAATCTCTTTCCACAGGTATACTCTGCTCCGCTGGGTATCAAAGTCTTGTAACAGCTAATTATGGAACATGAAGGTTACATATTTTTCAGCCCAATAACTTTAAGATGCTAAACAAAAGATTAGTTTTAATAAAACTCAGTAAACCAAAAAGTGTAAATAACAAGGGTGAAGAAGGTTTGAAATGTCAATATGGTTTCTATGCGAGATTTACTTCTGTTGTAAGTAAACAAGAAAGGATTTAGGCAAAACCAATTTTCACTAGCATTCACTAAAAATTTCCCATAGATTTAAATAGTGGCATATATGTTACTAACACCATTTTTAAAAACAGAACCTATTTAAGATAATGTTGCATAATTTTACAGGTTTTTAAATTATTTTCCTTATTTAAAAGTAAAATGTCTCGGGGCCAGCCCAGTTGTGCAGTGGTTAAGTGTGTGTGCTCCGCTTCAGCGGCTCGAGGTTTGCAGGTTCAGATCCTGGGTGCGCACCGACGCACCGCCTGTCAAGCCATGCTGTGGAGGCGTCCCATTTAAAGTAGAGGAAGATGAGCACAGATGTTAGCTCAGGGCCAATATTCTTCAGCAAAAAAGAGGAGGATTGGCATTGGATGTAAGCTCAGGGCTGATCTTCCTCACCAAAAAAAAAAAAAAAAGGTAAAAAGTTTCAAGTATATAATGTTAACTATGTAAAATTTATATTTTCCCCATATTAACTGATAAAGGAAAATAGAAAGTAAATTAGAATATTTTTGACAATAACTCATTGTAAGAGTAGCTAAATTCATTTATAAAAATCTAGCTGAATTTTGCTTTCAAATTACAGGACCAGAACTTAAAGAGAAAATGTTTTGGGTTTGAACTTAAATAGACTAGCCACAAATAACCATAATTCTCTACAAATGGACTAACATGCTGAGTAGAACTTTATGCCATGCTGGTCCTAGCTGCACGAGACAGGGCTAAGCTACACTTATCCAGTGGCAGGTCACACGTCAGAGCCTCCTCCATTCTTACTGACACAATACATATGCCTCCAGCTGGGGCCAAGAACAGTCTGGAACCAAGCAGAGAGTACGAATTACAATGAAGAGCCACCACTCTCCTAACCATAGTCAATCAATGAAAAATAAACACAGGTAGGAGAAATGAACTCCTTCCTATTACAACCTGAATTTATCACCTTGTCTCTGTTGTCTTGTGGAGGAAATTGTCACTTTGGAGCCTTCAGGATTGTCGCATTACCTCAGCTCTTAGAACGTGGTGGTGCAAAAATGTCCAAGTCTACAAAAGGGAACTGAGTGTAGGAGGAGAGGATGTGAGTCAGCTGGTGCATATACTGTGAGATAGGGGCCCAGTTACATGTCCAAAATGGTTCTCACTCTTTCAAACCCTCTCTTCCTCCTACTGTTCCTTTAAGTAAATTGCACCCTCTGTATTATGCAAAACCGAAATAATAAGATAGCTGAGAAAACACTTAAGCCACTGAAATCTATATTAGAAATTCATTTAAAATGTATCTAGTGTTTTTAAATAAATGTGGCATTATATCATATTGAAATTACATTTTTAATTTTCCAAAACCACAAAATGACTTAGAGGTCAACACACTTTTTCTCTTTTAATAAAATTGTATTGACAAGTTTTGCTTGTTCTTTATTTCTTTTCTTGTAGATTATATAGAAATGAATAATAAAAATAGAATGATTTAGGGGCTGGCCCGGTGGCATAGTGGTTAAGTTCATGTGCTCTGCTTCGGCGGCCCGGGGTTCATGAGTTTGGACCCCGGACGCGGACCTACGCAGCACTTATCAAGCCATGCTGTGGCAGGCGTCCCACATATAAAGTGGAGGAAGATGGGCACAGATGTTAGCCCAGCGCTAATCTTCCTCACACACACACAAAAAAAACAAGAATGATTTAGGGGGTGGCCCAATGGTGTAGTGGTTAAGTTCAGCACGCTTGGCTTCAGCAGCCTGGGGTTCGCAGGTTTGGCTCCCGGGCACCTACCTAACCACTCATCAAGCCATGCTGTGGCAGCATCCCACATAAAAAAATAGAGGAAGATGGGCACAGATGTTACCTCAGGGCCACTCTTCCTCACCACAAAAAGAAAAGTAGAATGATTTGGGGTTCAGTTAAACTTCTTTTTTTGCTAATTAAAATGTAAAAATGTCCATATATATAATTTAAGGCTTTGTGAAATTGATCCTTCTTAAAGCTGAAAAGAAAAAGACCAAAATAATTCAATATAAACAAGCAATAATAATAATAATGTCAAATGTAGCTAACAATACTATATTGCGTACTTAAAATTTGCTAAGAAGGTAGATCTTATGTTAAGTGTTCTTACGACAAAATAATTATAATAAGTAGAAGGAAACTCTGAGAGGTGATGGATATATTTATGGCCTTGATGGTGGTGATGCTTTCGCTGATGTATACTCATGCCCAAACTCATCGAGTTGTATACATTAAATATGTACAGCTCTTTATATATCAATCATACCTCAATAAAGTGAATTAAAAAATCATGTCAATTACCATTTAAATCTATATTATTATTTTATTATTGATGTTAACTTGCTTAAAACCTCCTTTCAAAATAAATAACCATGACTTGAGCTTAACCATTGATACATATAGAGGCGTAATACATTACAAGATAGGAGTGCTAAATAATTCTAAATACATTAAGGAAAGACAAGGGAAGTCTCAGAGTAAAATGACATCAATCTTCCAACAGGAATGTGCATTTGGGGGTGAAAAGCCTTGAGAAGACTTTGCCTCATGGCTACACTGATTAAGCAGGGAGCTCAAATAAATTCTGAGAGGGCTTCTGGAGATACTGTGGATTCAGAAAGAGATGAGCGAGTTACAATATAAGTTGACTTAGAATCAGAGAGCTTGAATCAAAACTTGCTAGAAGTGTCTCAAAAGCATCAAAACCTGATTTTTGTTCTCAGCAGTTCCCTCCATCTTAGATGAATTCCTAATGCACAGTTTTATTTATTAATATTTCTATATATATTTATTTAATATATTATATATTATACAATAAATAATATATTGTATATCATATGTGTTATATTTATATAATTATATTATATATTATGTATAATATATAAAATATATTTATTTAGATATTTATTAATGTTTATATACATACATATATATATATTTTATATATAGCCCATCCCTGTTGACCCCATACAAATTATTTCTTTTCTGTGAAGCCGTCCACTTTTTCATCAGAACACCTTCTCATACTATATTTTAACTTATGCTATTGGTGTTCAGGAGAAAGCTTATATTTGACTCACCTTTCTACGACCTGTGGTCCCATTTCACAATACCCTGTGCACAGTTTAGGCTAACATAGTAAACCTTTGGCATCCATCTAATTCAGTCGGAAGAGAGATGAAAAGGGGAGGGCTTAACACACAAAGAGATATCAAAAAGACATACTGTGTATGTGAAACAAAATTATGGCAACAAATTTTTCTCTTCTTTGACCATGAGAAGAAAAATCCCCAGTAAATTCCCAAAGAGAAAATCAACACAGTTTCCTCTTCAGAGATGCCCCATGGGCTGTGCCCCAAGTGGACATTTCAGGGGCACACTCACTTTTGCAGCTCAGCAGAGTCTACATTCCAGGACTTGGTCATGAGTAGTCACTGATAACAGATATGGGAATCTGTCCTACCGGGCTTTGTTCACAGCAAACCTATAGGTGTTTACCAGACAAGCATTCCCATGAAATGAAATAAACTTATAAAAAATAATGGATATTGAAGAAGTTTCACAACTCAAAGAACATCATGTTATTAGGTCTCACTTAAACTTCTCTTAAGATAATCTTAAAGTCACTTAAATTTCTCAATTACCCCATCCACAGTCTGGTAACAAAAACGATTTTTCAAAATTTAAATGTCAAATTGCAACATCATCTTTAAACTGGTTGAGAACAGGCATTGGTGTAAAATATGGCCTTTAAAGTTAGAAAAACCTGAGTCTTGCTACTCAATACGTGCCTTTGAGTAAATCTGGTAACCTTCTGAGCCTCAGTTTTGTCATCTGCAGAATGGAAAAAATAATACCTACATGATAGATTCATGTTTATTATTGAATTATGTAGCTTAAATGTAAACATTTAGATTATTAATTATATTATTTATTATCAAGGAGACATATTTCAAATATACTTCACATGTTATATTTAAGGAGATAATCTTAAAACAATTATTTTATAAGAAAGTGAAAGTATCATTATTACCACTTTCAGAAAATACAAATTATGCTGGTGTTATAGGGAACCATTGAAATATACTATCATAAATGTTCAAACAAATGTCTTAGATGCCCTACATTTCCATTTGTGGTCCATCTCTGGAGAGCCCGGTCTTCGTATACTACTGAAGTTCAAAAGAAACATTCAGATGAAAGAAGTTTTATGCTGGCTCAGAGAATGGAGAGATGGCTTTTCAAAAACAGATTTTCTGTATTCTAGCCTCTGAGTACTAGGTTCAGCTGTTAAGCTGCTCACTTCAAAGATAATTAAAGTCATCTCCTTTCCGCCAATTTCCAAATTGGAAAACATACGTGGCAATACTTAGTAATACAAGCTATGTCAAAGGTTTTAAAAAAGAGAATACAGAAAGCTGGCTGGATTTTATCTGTCAGAATAAAGTTTTGCTGTCATAAAGTGCACCAATGTTTGCCTTTAATTCAGCGGGATGGGAAACTGCACTTGAGAGAGAGAGCATGAAAGACAGAGAAGCAGATACAACAGGAAATCGGGGGGGTCCGAAAAAAAGAGGTACAAAAAAGAAAGTGAAAAGAATTTACTGCAGTATCAAAATTTGTGGGTCTTTTTTCAAAGTTAGTAGTTACTCAATACAATTCTCAGGAATAAAGTTGAGTAACATCATTCATTCATTATTTCATTTATCCATCCGTTCATCCTTCTTGCCACCAACAAATGCCCAATGCCTTCTTTGTGACAGGCACTCTGCTAGACCTTGAGGATATAGGATGACTAAGAGAAGATTCCAGGATCCAATGAGAGCACATGAGACTACCTGGCCAAGAGCCCCTGCAGAAGAATGTACATTGAGTTTAGGAGTTCATGGTAGAGAGATATCTCCTTGGCAGACCCAGAAGTTTTAAGTCAGTTCATATAAAAGACCAGGGTTAACATGGGCTGCTAATTCCCTTCCATATCCTGTAGCTATTTACTTAACAAGAACATTCAACAATGATTAAAGAGTTTCCACTGGCCACGTTTTCTTCTTATGCCCTCTTGCAAAAACTGAGGAGATAGATGACTGATTACATCATCTAATCCATGACCGCCATCCCACCTAATCCATGAAAGATGGGGCCTTAGAGTGCTTTCTAATCTGTTGTTCATGGAGTCTTAACAGTTCAGAGGATGAGGTTTCTACCACTTCCCTTGCATGATAAGTCCAAGGAATAATAAATTTTAAAGTCAGGAAGTAGATCCAGATATAAATCTTCATTAGGCTTTCTTTGCTTTACATGAACTTGTGAACATATAAATAATGCATTCATTTGCCTAGGGATACGTAAGTCACAATTCATTCTTTTTTTGAAGGAAACAATGCTAATCTACTTTCTTGGCAGGATTAAGGAGAATCAAATAGCAAATGCTGTAGACACTGTTGTCCCACCTATGGATATTTCACAGTTATGCCCCATTTATCCTGGAGACCCTAAATATGAAAATCTGCTAACTCCTATGAAATCTACCTAGACACCTTAGAACAGTATCTGCAAGGGATAGAACCTAACAACCACAAACCTTCAGATTGAAGAGAATGTGCTCTTTTGAATCATTTCTATGATTATATTACCCTGTAATATCTTTTTGCCAGCTACTGAATCATCTGATATTTTCAAGTACCATTCATTAATTCAATGGATGTATATTGAATGTAAGTAGTACCCTTCCTCACGACCTTATAATCTAGAAAGAGAGAGATGTTAATCAAAGATTCACATAAACATGCATAAAATTACAATTATAGTGAGTGTTTCAAAAAAGAGAGTAAGTGGTGCTAAGAGAGGGAATGGTATAATAGGGAGGAATTCATTTAGTGCAGGATCTCTCAGGAGGGTTTCCAAGGGAAGTGATGTAAGGATAAATAGGAGTTAATAAGCGGAATATAGAAAAGGGATGAGCATGCCAATCAGAGAGATCAGCATATGCAAAGGCCCTGTGGGTAAAAAGAGGGAGGCATAATCATGAAACCTATAGAAAGCCAATGTGTCTGGGGTACAGAGAGTATGGTGTGAGATTAGAGATCATGTAGCCCCCACATCATGTGATTGTTTTAAAAGGGAAGATGACATGATCAGATTTGCATTTTAAAGAGGCTGTCTATCTGTAGATAGATTTTGAGTGGTGAGGTGTGAGTTCTATGAAAAAATTTAGGATGTTATTGCAATAGTTCAGGCAAGCGATGATGGTAACTTGGACTAATTTAGTGACCCTGAAAAATAACAGCAACAACAATAACAATAATTACAGCAAATATTTATTGAACACTTACTTTGTAGTAGGGAGAGAAACGAGGTACTTCAACAGTTTTTTAGAAGATAAGATTGACAGATTTATTGATAGATTGCAGATAGGTGTCTAAAGAGAGGAAAGTGCTTAGAATATAACTAGGCATCTGATTTGTAGGCTTGTAGAATGATGGTGCCATTTATTGAGCTAGGAGCTAGTATGATGGGTCTTCTGTCCACCTACATAATAATAATTCTTGACATCAAACAAATTATGCTTTAAAAAATGCCAATAGAATGATCCAGTGATCTGTCAATCTATCAACATCGAAGCCTCACTCTGTTTGGTGAACTTAAAGAGTGAGTGGCAGTGATAGGAGGTGGAATTTCTGGGCAGCTGTCATTCAATACTTTCCAAATTTTCATTAGTGTTAATCATCTTTTTTAATCTTTCCCCAATGGTAATGAATTCTATAAGTCACACATCTATCTTTTCTTAGACTTCTCATCATATGCTATCAACAAGATAAATATTTTTTTTTCTTGGTGAGGAAAATTGGCCCTGAGCTAACATCTGTTGCCAATCTTCCTCTTTTTGCTGAGGAAGATTAGCCCCGAGCTAATATCTGTGCCCATCATCCTCTATTTTGTATGTGGGACATGGCCACACATGGCTTGATGAGCGGTGAGTAGGCCCGCACCCAGGATTAGAACCTGCAAACCCCGGGCCGCCAAAGCAGAGTGCACGCACTCAACCACTACACCACAGATAAATATTTTTTTAAGTTATAAGCAAGTGATTTTTCTAGAGTTTATACATGTAGAAACTTAAAATCTCTTTTTGAGTAAGAACAAACAAACAATGATTCTTTCTATGAGTTTTGCTGCAAAGTGCCCGCATTATTCCAGGTGCTATGCTGGAAGTCCAGGGAAATAAGGTACTGAGAAACCAAACTGGCATGCCGGTCTTTCCCTCTTGAGTAGACAGTGTGCGTGGAGATGAAGAAGAACATAGGCAGTGGAATCTGACTGTCCTGGGTAGAAATCTTTGTGTCCATGGGGTAGCTATTTACATCCATGTCACGAGTTCCTTGTCTGGGAAATGGGAATGGTAGACACCATTATTAGAAAGTAGAAACCGTGCTTCTCAGGAATGCCTGCAATAATAATGCACAATGCTCAAGACTTTGTGTCTACACAAAAAAATGTAAGTTGCTGTCATTATGACGTAAGTGACAGACGGTAAGTGATTAAGGGGTAAGAAAAAAGTATGTCAACAAGAAAATGGATGGAAGGATATATTTGCCACACGGATCGTTCATTTTTTTTTTTTGTGAGGAAGATCAGCCCTGAGCTAACATCCATGCTAATCCTCCTCTTTTTGCTGAGGAAGACCGGCTCTGAGCTAACATCTATTGCCAATCCTCCTCCTTTTTTTTCCCCAAAGCCCCAGTAGATAGTTGTATGTCATAGTTGCACATCCTTCTAGTTGCTGTATGTGGGACGCGGCCTCAGCATGGCCGGAGAAGTGGTGCGTCAGTGCGTGCCTGGGGTCCGAACCCGGGCCGCCAGCAGCGGAACGCGCACTTAACCGCTAAGCCACAGGGCCGGCCCCACACGGAGCGTTCTGAAAAGATTGAGAGAGGAAGCGTGTCTTCCTCATAACTCTATCTCCGGAATCCAGAAGGGTAGAAGATACAGAATAACTACTTATAAAATTTAAACCTCATACTTCAATATGTGGCAGATTTTCATATTAAAAACTGCAAAATGAGCACTGTTTGGTCCCTGCAGTTGGACAGTCTGGAAAATATAACCTGTACATAAGCAGCAAAACAAGGAAAACTCTCTCGTATGCTGTTGGTTATATAAGCCCCTGTGCTTTCCTTTCAAACACTCATGCTTCCGGGGTTTCCAAAGCATCCTGAGAAAGTTGACCAGAGTCAATTTACCTGGTACCAACCCACCTGCTTGTAGTCAGCCTATAGAGAAGAATTGACGACTATTTCGAGAGAAACTGCACATTTCAGGGTATAAATACGAAGAGTAGAAGTCGAAAACTGGTCACATATTTTGTTTATCCCATATCAAGTTTTCAGAAACATTTCATCAGCTGTCAATTTTGATGGAGGGACTTCACCTTAAAAGCCTGGCGTTCTGACTTCTCTTGAAAAAGAAAGATCTAGCAACACTGGGACTGGATTTAGTATTTCCCGCATCCGCTGGTACTGAAGCCTAGCTACCACCCCTTTTAGAAAGGCAGGCACTCTCCGGAGTTCCTCAGATAGCACCTGGGCAATTTCACTTATCCTATCGCCTGGCTGACTGCTGTAGGAATGTGAGATTGAGATTGCTGACTCAAACATCCCTGATGTGGATGGCACATCATGAGAATGAAGATAAGTGACATAGACAGGAGTAATGTTTCCTTTTCGAGTTCACAAAATGCCAGAAATAAAGATAAACAGTTCGAGATACAAGATATTAGGCTAAGCACTAAAATATAACATGAACTTGACAATCTAATGTTCCCTCTAGCTTTAAAATTCTATAATTTTGCACTATGTGAGAAGGAAAAGAGTTTCTATTTAAGGAGGTAAGTTTTAAAAATTATTAAAATATGTTTTCTTAAATATATGCCATCTCCCATTTACTATGTCATAAACGATTTATATTGCCTACTCGATGTTATGAGACTAATTTATGGATTTGAAATGCGACAATATGCACACAATGATTTTGTGAAATTTTATGCTTCCTTTAAAGTGATAAAATAGAATAATATGTGTATCTCCATTTCACTTACCTAATAGGAACTTCCTCATAATCATTTCTTTATATACAGAAGGGAAGATACAATAGGGAAGATACTGCCAATGAATTTGCAAATGGCATTGTTGAGCTCTTCTGGAGAAAGGCATTACAGTCCAATGAAGGGCATTCAGAAAATATTATTCAAAACCTGATACTTTCCTTACTGAAATCACAATGTTGGAGAATAATTATCCAAAAAACACTCTTCGCTTGTATTGTGATAGATATAACCTTAGCCTTTAAAACCACTGCTCAACAAATACCATTTTTTAAAGAAACCTTTCACATGACTACTGTCTGGAAAGAGGTTTTGTTCTTGAACTTTTAAAATGTTGCTTTTTAAAATTCGACCTGTAAGAGTGAATTTTTATGGGAAAACTAAGCCAGTGACAAAAAGACAAATGCTGTATGATTCCACTTATGTAAGGTATTTAGAGTAGTCGTATTCATAGAGACAGAAGGTAGAATTGTGGCTACCAGGGGCTGGGGTGAGGGGTGGAATGGGGAGCTCTTGCTTAATGGGCAGAAAGTTTCAGTTTTATAAGACGAAAAGAGGTATGGAGATGGATGGTGGTACAACATTGTGAATGTATTGAATACCACTGAACTGTACACTTAAAAATGGTTAAGACGATGTTTTGTTATGTGTATTTTACCACAATTAAAAAAATTTTTTAAGAAAAAAACTAAACATATATTCATTTGAGCTAGAATACTAACAACTAATATTATAACATTGAATCTACGAAACTAACTAGGAGATAAATCATTGTAGGCACTACAAAAAAAAATAAAACTTGACAATTAAACTATGACATAACATGTTCATTACTTAAGATTTTTATTTCACATATATCAAGATAACTCTCAGACTTATTTAGAAATAGATTCCAATTCTACATAACAACTATGCATATTTAAAATGAAAATTCAACTGAAATAAATTCTTGCAAGTTTTCCTAAACTTCCTCATGTTCAGGATTCACCTCTTTAAATCACTTTTGGACTAAGACTCACAACTCTGTGTTTTACTGTACAAGGTGGCCCTCAGTGCAATCAAGAGCATAGGTAATAGAACATTTGTCTTTTAATACTGCATAAAAGAACTAAATTTCACTGGTGCTGAGCTCCTAAGGCAGGAAAGCAGTCACATGGAGTTAAACATAATGTTGATTCCAGCTTTGGGAATGTTCTAAACTTGTCAAATTTACCACTTCCCTTATCTTTCCTCCAACACTTTGTTGCCTAGGAATTAAAAAACTGGTCATCAAAACTGCTGACACCAATTCTGCGAGGTTCAGTGCTGACACTTTGAGGGGTTGTGGATATGCCTCACTGACAGCCACTGTAAGATGTTATCTATTTCTAGACATGTCTTGATTTCTGAGATGTTAAAAATGTGGAAAAACGAAAGTACATGTATCAATTTTCTAGGGCTATTGTAACAAAGTACCACAAACTAGGTATCTTAAAGCAACAGAAATTTATTTTCTCACAGTTCTGGAGGCTAGAAGTCTGAATTCAAGGTGTCAACAGGGCCATATTCCCTCTGAAGACTCTAGGGAAGAATTCTTCCTTTCCTCTCTCCTAGCTTCTAGTGGTTGCCAGCATTCCTTGGCTTGTAGACACATCACTCCAATCTCTGCATCCGTCTTCACATGGACTTCTCCCTGTGTCTCTCACTGTGTCTTCACACGGCCTTCTTATAATGACAAAAGCCATTGGATTTGGGATCCACACTAATCCAGTATGATCTCACCTTAACTTAACTAATTACATCTGAAAAGACTCTATTTCCAAATAATGTCACTGCCTTAGTCTGTTTGGGCTGCTATAACAGAATACCACAGACTGGGTATAAGCTGTTATAAACAACAGAAATTTATTTCTCACATTTCTGGAGGCTGGAAGTCCAAGATCAGAGTGCAAGCATGGTCAGGTAAGGGCTCTCTTCCTGGTTGCAGACTTCTCATTGTCTACTCACAAGATGGAAGGGGCTAGGCAGTCTATGAGATCTCCTTTATAAGAGCACTAATTCTATTCGTAAGGGCTCTGCCCTCATGACTTAATCACCTCCCAAAGGTCCCACCTACTAATATCATCACCTTTGGGGGTTAAGATTTCAACATATGTATTTGGGGAGGATGCAAACATTCAAACCATAGCAGTCACATTCTGAGGACGTGAACTTTTGGGGGACACTATTCAATCCCGTACAGTACATCTTAGACTTGACGAAATACAGACATTGTTATTAATATTTATACAGATCTATTTCGTTTAATAACCACAACCATACAAAGTAAATTGTCCCAATCTTACATACCAGAGAAAAAAGAAGGTTAGAGCCATTATGTAACCTGCCCAGAGTCATCCAGTTAATCACTGGGAACCCTAGGCTTGAACATACATTTGTTCAACAGAACAGTCCATGTATTTGAGGTTTCTTTTCTGCTGTGCCATACTAAGGTTGAGGATGGCGTTCCTTATTTTCCATTTTCCCTGCTAGCTCTACACGTCAATGACCCACTCTGCTCCTGGAGCTGAGCTCTACAAGCTGCATCACCCGGGCAGCCCTACACTCACTTCCAGTTGGATTCAGCCAGTGGGAGACATCAGCAGGAGATAGGAGGATGGGAGCAAGGCAGGGCAGGATACGTATTCCCAGGCTCCTTCTCTGCCGGCCATGGGTTGGCAGTGGCTGCGTGTGTCCACTTAAGGCTCCTCTTGGGTGCCCATCTCCAAGTGCTGAAGTTCCAGTTGGGTTGTAGTGACTGCTCCTTCCTGCCCTTTCAGGCATAGGCTGGTCTCTGGGTACTTCACAATCCCTCCTTGAGTCCCTTAACCCTGCCCCTAGCTTTGCAAGAGTTTTGATTAAACTTTCTTCAATTACCTCTTGAGTGTGCCACCTGATTCTTAACAGAGAAACCAGTCTGGATCTGGTTTCACAAACTGGCAGGATACTCCATGGGCTCTTTCTGCTGGGTGGAGCCCCTTACAACCTTACTGGCCAAGAAAAAAGAGAAATCAGAGCCAGCCCTCATGGTCTAGTAGTTAAAGTTCGGCATGCACTGCTTTAGTGGCCCGGGTTAGGTTCCTGGGCACGGAACCACACCACTTGTCTGTCAGTAGCCATGCTGTGGTGGCGGCTCACCTAGAAGAACTAGAAGAACTTTCAACTAAAATATAAAACTATGTACTGGGGCTTTGGGGAGAAAAAAAAAGAGAGAGAGGAAGATTGGCAACAGATGTTAGCTCAGAGCAAATCTTTCCCAGCAAAAAATTAATTAATTTTTAAAAAGAGAGAGGAATCCAAGGATTTTCTGGGGACTCTAGAAGGCGGAAATGCTAAGGCAAAAGTGGATTGCCTAAAGAGTAGTGGTCAGAGCTGTAGGTGAGAGATTGAGCCTAAGTTTCAAAGATATGATGTTTTATTTCAGAACAGCAGTCTCTCATCTTTTCATCTTTTACTATGCATAACTTGCATGCCATAAAGCCCAAGATTTTGAAGATTTTATTTCAAGAATGGTGATAACATAATTAATTTGTCTATTAGCCAATCAGTAATATCAAACTCAGTTTTTATACTGCAAGCAAAAGCAGAAAATAAAAGTAAGAAATAAAAAATATTTTAAAAGACTCCATAGCCTAATAAAAAGAAGAGTTGAAAACGACATCGTCCCTCCAACTCACCACTCTGCCCACCCCTGTCCTAAATCTATCTTAAGAGACTTTTGGGGAGTCTGCAGATCTCTGATTGGGAACCACTTCTTTAGCCAACTACAGAAGTTTTGAATGCGTGGGCAAATACACTTAGACACCACTAGGAATTAGTTTTTAAATTGCGCTTTGCATATTAGAGTCATCTTTCTGAGCTGTATCAAACTGACCTCACAGTGACAGACACTAAGAATTGGAAACGGAGCTTAAATATTTTCAGTACTCAACGTTTCTGTGAAACCATTGAAACTATTACTCTGTGTCACTAAATCAAGGACAATCATTTAAACTAATGCCAGTTATATATTCAAGCAAATACTCTGCCCAGGATAGATAATATGCGTCCATGGACAGTGAGATGAGACATCAACTTCCAAGAGAAAATAATTTTATGGCTACATTTCCAAGAGAATAATTTAGAAAGGTCCTCCAATGCAACATTTATGTCCTAAATTGTCTTACAATTTACCCGAAAGTTGTTCTCAGAGCACATTGCTTTCCTTGCTGATTCCTGTAGCAATGTTGCTAACACGCATTTGAATTTTAAGAAAAAATTCAGAGGAAATTTAATTTCTATTGCTTACCTTTGGGTAAAATTGTACGTTGACTCTCAGCTTGCAAGAAGTTTAATTAGATGTCCCTTGCAACTAATGTTTGAATTTCACACATCTGTTTAAAAAATTCAACATGAGATACAATTAGAACAAAACAGGCTATATAAAAACAAATAAACATTCTTTGCAGGTGTTAGACAAGTATCTAAATTCACTTACGTATAATTTCTTGAGAGGGATGTAAGTTAAATTCTTAAAATTGTTATTCTTTCTGAAATGATTTGAACTCTACACAATAGGCAGAGAAACTTTTTATAATGCTTCACCATTTGGCCAAGTGTCTGGTACTAATTTTCAAATGAAGTAGTCCAATTCAGAGCACTAAAAATGAAAAATCCAGGGGCCAGCCTGGTGGCATAGTGATTAAGTTCGCACACTCCACTTCGACGGCCCGGGATTCATGGGTTCAGATCCCAGGCTCAGACTTACGTACCGCTTAACAAGCCATGCTGAGGCAAGAGTCCCACATATAAAATAGAGGAAGATGGGAACAGATGTTAGGTCAGAGCCAATCTTCCTCAGGAAAAAAAAGAGGAGGATTGGCAATGGGAGTTAGCTCAGGGCTAATCTTCCTCACGGAAGAAAAATAAAAATTATCTATTATGATGTGATATAATGTCTTTCATATTTTTGCACAGCTTTCTGCACTAGGTTTCCTGATAGTCCAGAGATCATATTAAGCTCTCCCAATTAGTCATTCTCTAATTCTGCTTGGCTTCTGTGATGACCTACATCAACTTCCCCGTAAAGATGAGAGCCTGGCTCCTTGGACCTGAGTCTATGTTGGTGCTCTCATCAAGCGTTGGGTTTGTGGTGCCACAGAAGATGCCAGAGTCTTTAAGCAGCCTATATCTCCTCTGACATGCTGGTTCAAAATATATGCTGAACAACAGGGTATACTCCAACTGATTCATTTATTGAACCAAGGAACGTTTATCTTTTTATTCAGTGATTGCTTCTCACTGAATAAGAGGCTGTAAGGAATAGATACCAAAGAAGGAACTGGGACCCAGGTTCATATTCTTTCTCTAAAATCCTTGCCTGTAATGCATGGTTGTTGTAGCCATTTCTAGAAAATTAAAGTAACAAGATGAAGTAGGCTGACACGACCAAGTGTCTGTATTTTTTTTTCCTCCAAGGCAGCACGGAGATAACTTGAATCTGCAAAAATGGAGCAATCACATACTTCTCCTATTTCAGCCTAAACATGAATTTCAGGAACATTCATCTTTGAAATTTTTTTCTTCGTATCTTTCTGGGCTTGCTCCAGCATTCCATTTCTACTGGGGTTAATGTACCAAAGACAAAGGAAATCCTTGTCTATCTCACCAAACACTTTGGAGCATGAGAAATGTGTCACAGTAAACAAAACATGAGCAGAAGATAACAACCTGCTAAGATTCTTTGTTTTTTAATGTTTACTCGGCAACCACAGCATGCAGAATTGCAAATGAAATCTATGCAGAATAAGCTTTTACTCAAGAAATACCCTTCTGGAGAGATAATTGCTCTCCATTGCATAAGCAAATTACACCGTCTGTTTATAAGAAGTTACACCTTCAGCAAGGGATATACACATCTTAGTCAGAGCATTCACTACTGAGTGTTAGAAAAGATATACAGAAGCCTTGGTACAGCACCCAGAGTGGTGTCGAGCTAGACCACTTTTCAAAACCCTTGGGGCCAGCTGTTCTTAGTTTTTTGTTTTGTTAGCTTTTTGTGGCTGTTGTTTTGGAATTTAAAACAACAACAGCATGTGGCCCGTGCAGCATGTCACATAACACTTGCAGCAGGGACTGGGGCAAAACCCCATGAATAAGCACGTTACTATTTCTGCAGGTTTAGGTAGGAATAGTCACAGTGAGTGGACCAAGTAAGGTCTATAAGTAGCTTTGCATCAGTTCTGTCACCAAATTATTTAAGAAAAAAAATAAATCCTTTTTCTGAGATTGGTGGACTTTGGAATTATGGACGAGGAAGGATTTTGGATTTGTGATATTAGCAGCACCAATACCAGCAGTAGAGTAACTGCTAGTCTTATTTTTGAGCATTTAGTTCATGCCAGGCAATTATGACAAACACTTTGCATGCACTACCAATAATTCATATAAAGTTTTGCAAGATTGGTATTGTGCCCATTTTACAAATGAGAAAACTGAGAATCAGACAAGTTGAGTCCTTTACCCAAAGTCAGCTAGATCATGATTCAAACTGAACCTGGTTCCTCATTACAGCGCCTCTTGTTACTACAGTAACAATATCTCACAGTTACTCATGTCCTCCCAGACACAACCATTATATACACTGAATGTGCAACAAGGCACCAAGGAATAGGCTTGTATTAATTCCTTCCAAAAAATTCCCAAGAATGCCACCTGGCACATAATATCACTCATTTATTGAAGTGGTTAACATAATTGGTTAACATTGTTTTAAAATTTAATACTAAATCATGATGCTACTTTTAAGTGGTTTTCATTCATTAACGCACTTATCACCAATTCTGCCCTTAAAAGCAAGCAAAGCCCCCGCCCCAGGGCCCATGTCTCAGGGACCTTGTGCTTAAGATTGTCAGAACTTTCCACATCCCACTCCTGTGCTTGGGAGCAGCCAGGGCAACCAGCTACAAAGGTGGCTCTAATTATTATGAAATTTTAAATTATTTTTATTCAAATCATATTCTATTTGTTTCAATAATGTACTTGGCCAAGGACAAGAAATATAAGGAACTTTGATGTGAAAAAAGAAGTTAATGGAAACTATTAAAAGGAAAATTATTTTGCAAATGTGCTTCAAGATCATCTTCATCACATCTGTATTCAAAAGACTGGAATTCTTATCTAGCAAAGTAAGACGTTTCTAGTACTTGACTAAAAAAAATTTTTTTAAATTTTTCTTTATGCCTTCCACTTTCTAGGTTCTGTGGCTGTAGCAGTGCACAAAATATATTAAAGCTTTGCTCTTATGGAGATTGGATTCCAGTGTAGGGAGACAGACCATTGCAAATAATTAAGTAGATAAAATTTGACATAGTGATAAGTGTTAAAAAAAACGAAGTAAAAGGCGATACTCTTTCATATTCTGTATTCAGAGAAGGCCTAAAGGATAAGGCCTAATAGAGACCAGAAGAAATGGAAGAGTATGCTACGCAGATATCTGAGGAGGGAGTGTTCTTGGCAGAGGAAATAGCAAATGCAAATGTCCTGAGTTGGGAATGCGCCTGAAGGAACATTTGATGCTCTCTATCTTTCAGCTATTCTTGTGATTGTGTAGTAGGATCTCATTGCGTTTTTAATTTCTTTTAAGGGAGAGTATTTTTAAGAAAGGAGGAAGTGCAGCATGTTTAATTCAGATCGGAATGGTTTAGCAGAAGTATGATGATGTAGGACCATAAAAAAAGGACCATAGCAAATAGAGATGCTTTCAAGGAGAGGAGAGGGGATCTGATGCACAAATGGGGAGGTTAACTTTGATTGGAGTACTGGTGGCTCACCTGTAAAAGGAGGGAAGGCAGAATACGTGGGTAGATTAGGATAAAGTGATAGATATTGTGATAAGAATATGTGAAACTCTATTCTTATGAATTGTATTTTCTCAGTAAAAAAGGAAGCAAGCTTATTAATTGCATATGATGAAAGGGGTTATCAAACTGGAGACTTGTGAGGAATGGTGTGGAATGGTGTGAAATGGTGAATGTCTGACAGAATGTACGTGCTAAGTTTGACGTTAGATACCTAGGACTGGAGGTTAGGGAGGTCATTATAGTATATCGGTAGATTTTTTATTATTGATGCTGCTCAAAATCAGAATACTTGCATCTCTCTCTTTGATTTTGAAAATACATTGTCATACATTGCTTCTCCTCCATTGTGTCTACCATTCTTCTTCTAGAACTCCAATTAGACATAATTTAGAGCTTCTCAACCTAATACCCTTGTTCCTTTCTACTCTTCATGTATTTAATTTTTTTCTGTCTCTTACCTACATTCTGGATGAATTCTTTAGCAATAGCTTTCAATTCACTAATTCTCCAACCATGTCAAAGTAAAAGTTTATGCAAGTATTGAGATTTTTTTAACAATTTCAATAACTCTATATATTCCAAGATTCATAATTGTTTTTCATAAATATGTTTCTAGTTTTCGATTTGCCTGAATTAGCCTCACAATTTCTTGTTACTCTTAATGAATGTAACTCCTGCATTTATTTCCTTGAGCATCCTGGACAGCGTTTGTCAAATTGCTACATAAAGTTAATCTCATTAGGAGTGAAGTCATATTCTGATCGTTGATTTACTTTTCTTCTTGTTGTTGCTGTCATTGTGTTTTTTACTTTGCATTGGATTTTTATTGTACATTTTATTTATTTAGTTATTTATTTTTCTCTCCTCCCTCCTAATTAGAAGTCCCCCATGTTTGGATCTAGATCTTATGAAGACATGGTAGAGCTCCTGCCTCAGAAATATCAGGGATCCCAGGACGCAACAGACAAGCCAGGGGTGGCTTGATTCAAGTCCCTCTGTGATTGTGTCTCTGCCTTCCCCACATCTTAGTTAGAGCTTCCTCTAAAGCTCTGGCCCTAAGCAATGGGCACCCAGTTCCTCTTTCAATATTCTTTCTTGGCAGAGGTGGAAAATGTCCTGCATCATCCTTCAGATTTAAGTGGTAAGCCTGGTTCTGGCCCCCACCCAAGAGGAGCATTTTAAATTATCTTTAATGCACAGGTGCTGATCTCCTGCCACCATCACCTGCTTCCAAACCCAGGAAACAGCTGGCCCAGGACTCCCACCACCAACCTGTTACATTCCTGTACTTTGTCTGGACCAGAGAGTGCTTATCATGTTTTCAAGTCTCCCTGTGTGTCTTTCCTATCTCTTTACATTTTCCTTTTGGTTCTCTATATTTGAAAGCAGAAAGGCATATCAAATTGTGAACTTACTTCACCAAATCGACCTGAAGTCGACTTTTTTAATATGTTGCACAGTTATCAGAATAGAAAAATGATGAGAAAACAAGCTCTTATCAGAATGTTTCCTCAAAAAAAAAAAAATGGCTTCAGGAAAACACATTCGGGCCAATTTCTACACATTTCACATCTAACAGTCTTTGCTGACGTTGCCTGTCTGTGCAGTTTGTAAATGGTGTTACTCATTTATCCGTTCATTTGTTCATGAAAAAAGTAATTATTAAGAACCTATTACATGTGCCTGGCGAGGTGCTCATGATGTGACAGTGCACAAAGGAACAGTGGCCCTGCCCTCAATAGAACAGACACATGGCCAGATGGGGGTCAGGACACAAGGGAACAGCATGATAATTATTACAGCCACGGTATTAAAATGATAGCTCGTATTTATATTTTAGTTATTATATTCTAGGCTCATTACACACGCACACACATACAAACTCACTCATGTGTATGCACATGTAACTTAATCCACGCAACAACTCTCTGATTAAAGTACTCTCATTACCCCCATTTTATGAATTAAGAATATAATTCAGGGAGGTTAAGGAACTTGTCTAAGGCCACACAGCTAAAAATGATAGAGCAGGGATTTAATCCCAAGCAGACAGACGTCAGATTTCATGGTGCTAAGCCCTCCTCTGCCACTGCATACTTGAGTATTGAGTTCTAAATATGTCTGTGGATCTACTGTCTCCAGGAGGTTTGCTGGGCATAGACATTCAGGGTTAATAGGAGATTGAGCTTGCCCTCAAGGAGCTGTTGGTCTTCCGCCTATCCCTCTGAATTAGTTTTCTACTGTTGCTCTACAAACTACCACAATTTAGCAGCTGAAAACAACACAAGTGCATTATCTTACAGTTCCGCAGGTCAGAGGTCCAGTGACCCAGCTGGTTTCTAGGCTCCAAGTCTCTCAAGGTGTCAGAAGGCTGGGATCTTATCAAGAGGCTCTGGGAAGAATCTACTTCTAAGAACATTCAGATTGTCAGCAGAATTCAATTCTATGGGATTGTAAACTGGAGGTCCCCATTTCCCTGCTGACAGTTGGTCAGGGGTCAGCCTCAGCATCTAGAGGTCACTCACATTCCCTCTTTCTCCATTTTCAAAGCCAGTAATAGTGAGCCAAGCTTTCTCACTCTTGAAACCTCTCCCCTTTTGCCTCATCTTATTAGTAATCTTAATTCCATCTGCAAAGTCCCTTCAGAGCACCTAGATTAGAGTTTGACTGAATAATCAGGGGACAGGCATCTTAGGGAGACATCTATAAAAATCTGCCTTCCACACCTTCACTTTGAGAACTACCAATGCGTACCAATTACTTCTCTGGCCATACTGCCCAGCACCCAGGAGAAGCAAGCATTCAGCAGGAACAGGAAGGGGAGATTAGTTGGGTGCCCCTCCAGAGCACGAAGCACCAAATACATAGAGTAGAATTGTGGGCAACTGAATAACAAGGAAAAGTCAGAAATGCTCCATGAAACTGTCAAGCAACATCAGTACAACTGAGGTAGAATCAGAGGAGCTGGGAGGATATAGGGATTTTAAAGCAGAGAGGTCAAGGTACAGCTCAACTGAATTCACCATTTTGTCCCAGGTTGATCATGAACAGGACCTTTCTATCAACCACTGCCAGACTTTCTGAGGAAACTGGGCTGAGCAACCATTTCTCTTCTGCACCCCGTGCAATTATTCTTCAGAATTTTTAAGGATCGAAGAATGTACATACCGATTGTAGTTCATTCTTATTCAATCAGTACTTCAGTGTAGATAAATAATGAAGGGATGAATAGATAATCAGAGAGAGAGAAAGAGAGAAGACACTCTTACCTCCATGCCTTTCCTACGTCCCTGCACCATGCTCCACAACACTTTCTGTTGCCACTATCATAACACTTTTTTTTTTTTTCGGTGAGGAAGATTGGCCCTGGGCTAACATCCGGTGCCAATCTTCCTCCATTTTGTGTGTGGGATGCCATCACAGCATGGCTTGATGAGTGGTATGTAGATCCGCCCAGGATCTGAACCCATAAACTCCGGGCTGCCGAAGCAGAGCACATTAACTTAAGCGTGCACTGTGCAGGCTTAAGCATGCACATAGCACACTCTGCCACCAGGCCAGCCCCATAACACCTTTTTTTAATCACTTGTTAAACATCCGCCTTCTATGCCAGGTAACCAGATCTAGGAGGTGAGGGTTATTATCCACCTTGCTCACTTCTGTGCTTGCAGTTCATTGTCCCACACATTGTAAGCTCTCATCAAATATTTGCCAAATAAATGAATTTTGGAAGCATGTCTCATAAATCAAAACTCCAACAAGATGCACCAGTCTTATTCAGCTTCCTAAGTCTTCCTCTGTCCTCCATGCCAAGAGCACTTGAAGCTATGAGTGTGTAGACAGTATCTGAACCCTCAGGAGTGAATCCCTGGTCCTCTCCAAATCAGATTCGGTTGACACTCTCCTTGCTCTTAGAGTCAGGAAGTGACAAGTATCCTCTTACTTTGACAAGGTGGGAAGAGTCACGGGAACTTAAAAACTAGTGGTTGCAAAAAGCAGTTCAGGGGCCTATAGAAGATGTTTATTTGGCTTCAACAGTTTTGTTTTGTTTTGCTTTGCTTTAAATTCACTAACTTTAGATTGTAAAGCGTTCTCAAGTTTGCCCCACTTCCCAGCACTCCCTATTACTTAGAGCAACCCAATTTCACTTATTTTTGTTATGTGCCTGGTCACTACAGGTATTTGTGTTTCTTTCTTGACAATTGCACACTCCATCTCCTGCAGTAGATATAACCCACCAACCAGGTTCATGTGAGGAGTGGGGCCCCTACTACCCCAAGCTTTGGTCTGCCACCTACTGGCTGTCCTAACCCTGGAGACATCTTTGGGTCAATTAGTAGTTCCAAGAGGCTTGTCTTCAGGTTGTCTTTCTCCTGATTTGTTCTCGTTTACTTTCTGCTCCTGCTTGTGTTCGTTCTTTCCAGCATTAGCTTTTGACCCCTAAGCCTTAGCCTTCCCATCACCACGACGACTTGCTGGGCCACAGGTATGACTTGGTCCAACTAGTCGCTTCTCGTAAAAAGGAGTCAATATCTCCTCCCCACTGTTCTGGGAAGGCTGAGATTTTCAGCTTGATATCACTTACATTCACTGTGCTAGGAGAAAAAAGCAGAACAGAGCAGATCTGCGAATTTGGTTGTTTGTTTTTATTTGCTTGTTTTTGTTTATTTTGACCCACACTTCCATGGTCTTGTCTGTGTTCCTTGTTACCATCCTCATAGTAACCATTGTGGTGTACAGCATACTCTTCTCCATAAGTGGAATGACCAGACATCCTAGTGGTATGGGACCATTCCTGTTTATGCCTGTTGTCCATTTATACAGTCCCCTTTTACTCTCAAAAGTGTCCCTGTGTGGGCAATAAATTACATGGTTACTACCATCCGTTAGCCAAGTCAGTGCAATGTCCCTGTTAAGAATGCCAGAATGCCAGGCCCCTCCTTGCTCACTGTGATTTGCAGTTCATACTGTGAGAAAGAAAAAGAAACTATACTTTTCTAGATCTTGCTTCCCATCCACCACAATTTTTTTGTTCTTCTTTACGAAACTTTCAAACATAGCCCCCTCACTTCTCACCGGCTCCTCAGATGCTATTTGTTCCCCTACAATTTTTCCCCATTGTATCTTGATGGCCTGTCCAGTTTCAGACTCTTAAATTCCCCTGCCAAACACATATTGATATTTCATTATTTTCCCTACAGGTTGGGATTATAGGTTTCTCTTTCATCTCGGTTTTGAATTAATATACCCTTCAGAAGGTTTCAGAGAAGCTGAACTCCTGCGAGCCCTCATTTCTGAGTCCATTAGAACTTATTCGCTGACCCCTTGTGTTGGACAAACTCTGCTTTTCATGGTTATTTCATCCTTTTAGTTCTGGCCCTTCCTATCTCCATCCTTAGGCTGATAAACTCCATTATCTTGTGATCAATGGCATTTCAATTACCTCAGCTTTTAGTGTCAGACTTTAAATGGGTGTACCCCACAACTCTTGTCTCTCTTTTGTACAAATTTTGCCTCTGGCAGACTTTGTGCTTATCTCACCTGCTTCTAATTTGGTTCAATTTTATTTCCAAGGGATAGCTAGATAATGCTTTAATTTTGATAAATATACCCACGACATCCTGAACATTGTGTTGAGGTGGGAGAGAATAATCGATAGATAATTGTGCCTTTAAAAGAATTCTGTTATGGGGGCGGGGAGTCAGGAGATCCAGTTCGGGCAAGCCTCATTCGAAGTCACTGTGGTGGGCATGACATGTATTCAAAGGGACGTCACTCTCCACAGCTTCCTGGGCACACAGAACACCCCTCAACCTCTCCCATTGTTCTCACAGTAAACAATCTGATGATCAGTCAGGGACATCCATTTCTGAGACTGTCTTTATGATATGTGAGTGGTGTCTAGACCAGCAGTTGTGCTGGCAAAATTATTACTTCTTGCCTGGTGCAGATCTGCAGACATGTATGTTTAGCTACATGAGTCCCTCCAGGTACTATGAACCGTCAAAGGAGAGGAAGCCACCCCTAAAATATAGCCTTTCTATGATGCCCAATGCTCAGGGCACTAGCTTTACTTTTGCCCATTTCTTATAACAGATTAAAATCCAGCAATGTTCAAAAAAACCCTGATTAAGAAACATTGTTCTATAGTAATTGTTTTCAAAAACAACCAATGCTCACCCCTACCTTGTTTGGATCTGTCAGGATCCAAATAGAAGGACAAAAGTCACTACAAGTATTTCAAACAGAAACGATTAAATACAGGTATCGGTTACAGCGATGGACTGGAGGAGCAAAACAGGCAAATACCTTACTGGGAGCCCAGGGTCAATGTCCGCAGAGGGGCTTTCCATGGGAGGATGTGAGCCACGTGAGTGGGATCCCAGGAGCCTGTGCAATCAAACCACTGCTACTGTCACCTCCACTGTGACCCTTTCAGTGGGCGCTGTCACTATCACTGCCATTGGAGACACGGCCAGACCCAGAAGGAAAAGAGTGGCTTCTCTCCCTCATCTTCCACACTCCCTCCATTTTAGAGCTTCCACTGGCAAAGCCCCTTCTGAAGCTAATTGGCAAAGGAGTCTGGGAAATTTAATATCTGGAGTCCTAGAGACTTGTAATGTGAGTTCAAATGCAGCTGTAAATGAACAGTCAATGATTTGTACAAACTCTGTCTCTGTCTCCAAGCCCATGTTTTCAGTTTTGTTTTGTTTAGGAGGATCTGATGTGGAATCCTAACACATAATACCAGTGAAAGTAAAGTACCTCTGGTTGAATGGGTTTGGGGGCATCTGGAACTGCACCCACTCCATCTTGCCCTCCGTTTATGTGATGGTCTGTAGGATACTATTTGAGCCCCAGGGTCAGCAGAACCCAATTTGGAAATCCACCTCTATTGGCTCTGGTTTTTTCATGTCATGAGCAGAAGACTTTGGAGTTGGTTCTCTAAAGGCAAAGAAGAGATGGACGGTTTTCCTTATATAAATGAAGATTTATTATAAGGATATAAGGGGTTAGGAGAAAGTCCTTAGCTTCTAGCACAGTATGTGGTATGTAGCAGACATTCAATAAATACATTTGAATGACTGAAGGTCATTCCTTTCTAAGATATGTGGTCACCCCGGTCTTAGATGTTCTAATATTAGAACGCACAGCTGGCCTCAGAGAGAGTGGGAACAACAGGTCAATGCAGTTCCCTGTGCAGGTTGGCCCAAGAGCTCCTTTCTTTCTCAAAAGGAGGTCATAAAGTGTTGGGTTGTTCCTATACTGTATTGTTCTCTTGCTGTACAGAGGATGCCAAACTTGGAGATCATTCTCTTTCTACTCCAGGCCATTTTTAGTTTCCACTAACTCAGGCAATGACCGTAGGGTAAATCAGTAAAGCTCTGGATTATGTGACTCAGTTTTTCTTGCACTGTGTAGCAAAAGCTATAGCAACATCATGCAGAAAGATCCACTTAGGTCAGGGGAGCAGGACCTTGGCAGACCTTGAGATTGTCATGGACTCCTCTCCATGTAAAAACAGGCACTGTACAGCTGATTAACCTGGTGACAGGGCACCAGTTTGTGGTCATGATCTCAAGCCACGGCTCAAATACTTCCTTTTTTATGCCTTTCTGGAACTATAAACCTGCACTAACTGTCCCTCCTCCATGCTTCTGTAGCACCTGCGCCAGATCTGTCTTATGTCACACGTATTGTGTTGAGATTATTTGTCTTAGTGCTTGTCTCTCTAACTAGGCCATCAATTCATTGAGAGGAGGAAGCATCTTATTCAATATTGTATCCCTGGGGTAGAGTCAGTGTCTGGCTGGCTCCTCTTGAACTAAAGTAAGCCTCTGGCCTTAAATTTGTCACCTCCCAATAACAATTTTTCTCTACTTCCATAGTAATAGAATGTCAACGGGGCACATTACTGCCCAAAGGATGATTGAATTTCCCAGCCTTTCTGTCACCTAACAGGAGCCATGAGGCTAAGATGATGCCTAGACAATGTGAATGGAAGTGATGTGTTCCATTCCAAGGTATTGCTCTTAAAAGTACAGGATATGAGGTCCCCTCATTGTTTTCTTCACTACTGCTGGCTGGGAGATGGTGAGACCCAGGGCAGCTAACTTAGATCCCTTCCCTCAGTGGAAGTCATGTGTCAGGGATGGCAGAGCTGCTACCAGTCTTGCCCTGCCGACTTTCCTCTGATTGCCATAAAAAGGAGAAATAAATTCCACTTTTTTAAATCCATCCTGTATTGGGTCTCTTTGTTAGTTTACATACTAGCTTATACAACACTCTAGTTCCAAATTCTGAATAAAAGGACTATCAGCCAGGAGTCCAACAGGAAACTAATGACACATACAAAAATTAGATACCTCTGGCCTGCCTGGTGGCATAGTGGTTAAGTTTACATGCTCCACTTCAGCGGTCCAGGGTTCGAGGGTTTGGATCCCAGGCGTGGACAGACACACTGCTTGTCAAGCCATGCTGTGGCAGTGTCTCATATAAAGTAGAGGAAGTTGAGCATGGATGTTAGCCCAGGGCCAATGTTCCTCAGCAAAAAGAGGAGGATTGGCAACAGATGTTAGCTCAGGGCTGGTCTTCCTCACAAAGAAATATTAGGTAACTCAAGGAAGGTTTGTTGACAAAATTATTATCATAAAGGTGTGGTTGTAGGAGAAATCAAACAGATAGTGCAGTACCCTAGGTCTAAGAGTATCTGAGCTGTTAGCGCTCCGAGGTCCTAAGAGCTGAGTTAAGGGAGCAGTTACACAGCTCTTGATAGAGAGATTGTTTTGAAGAGTTGGAATCCTTAAGAGGAGCAGTGTCCTTCAGTCTAGGGACCACCCAGTCCAACACTTTGTCCTCACTGTCCTCCCTCGCATCTGTGTCCCCCAAGGCTGCCCTCTGAAGAATAGGAATCCAATAGGAAACTGAGCACCCAGGAACTCTATTGATGTCATCCAAAAGGCCAGTCTCTTGGGGGCACTGAACAGCCTACAGAAGGATGAAGAATGCTGGTGAAGGAGCACACAGAAGATACCCAGCTTAAAGAATAGGTCTGCTAAAGACATGCAGAAAATATGGATACAGAGAGGATAGCATTATGTTCTGCTTTTATGACCTTATCTATGTTTAAATGTGTATTTTTAAATTAATTTCTAAGAAGCTGCCTAATTAGGAATTCAGTGGAATTTATTTCATCTCTTATTGCTGATAATGCAATGTCAGATTCAATAAACAACTCAACAAACATTCCTTAGACATCAATTGTATATCAGGCATGGTGGTAGGTAGTGGAGACTAGAGTCTTGGAACTGATCTCTGAGGGGCTGATGGACTAAGCATATTTTTCATCTAATCTTTTCCAGCAGTTCAACGCAGGGTATCTTTAGTTGTTTGTGCCATCTTTTTAACAATTTTCTTGAGACTTATGAAGCATGATGACGACAGCAGTCCACATGTTTATTAAACTCATATTTAGTGAATGAAGTTCTATTGAGAGAAAAGTTAGTGTCTGGCAATGGTATACTGAAAATAATTAGCAAAGAATCGTGATTATTACAGCAGAGGCTTCAGAAACTAAAAACACATTATGATGAAACTGTAACAGGCAGAGCTCTTAGTGGTAAGCAACAGAAACCAAATTTGACCACCTTAATCAAAAAAAGACTTTACTGGAGAGATATCAGGAGTATACAGAATTGATGGAGTCTGAAGGGTCATGCATAAACATAAGTGGGAAGAATCTAAATATCTTAATTAGATAGAGACTCAGCTGCTGTAATAAAGAGATGCCCAAATAGTGTGGATTATGCTTGCTGGACTTTATTTCGTTCTCACATAAAAGTCAGGCTAGTACATAGAGGTGGGTCAGTTCTTTCTACAACGTCAATCAGGGGTCAATGTCCCTTCTATTTTTTTGAGCTGCCATCCTCTAAGGTGGTATCCTTTTTTTCAAAGTCAGAGCTTCATTGCTACAATGACCTCTTTAAATCTGCGGAAATGGAGAAAAAAAGGAGAGTCAGAGCAAGGAAATGATCCAGTGGTTGAACCCATCACTTCTGCTCACACCCCATTGTTCAAAACTTGGACATTTGGCAACACCTAGCTACAAGAAAGGATGGAAATTTGAATCTGTAATTGTCAGTCGTACGTCTAGCTTAAACTTTACCAAAATGTATAAGAGGAGAACGGATACTCTGGGAGTATTAGCTGTCTCAGCCATATCAAAGGAATTCCAAAGGATTAGCCAAGAAGGAGCCATAGCAAACATCATTCTGTAGAAATAGTCTGATCCATGTGCCTTCTTAGCCACTGCAATGAGACTGGCCTCTTACTGCCCCTGTATATTTACATCATCCACTAAAGTTTCAAAATCTCAGGAAAGAGAGACTTATTGACCTAGCTAAAATCAGCAAGTGCCCACCCAAAGATACACTGAGGCAGGAAGAGAGGGTATCTATCCCCTTCAAATTCCATAGCAGGATGCAGCATTAACATCCCCCAAAATAAACATGATGAGGAATTCTGCAAATTGGAAGCATAGAAGATGGTACTTGATATTAGAAAGCTGAAATCTGCTATAAAATATATCATTATAAAGAAATTCTTACCTTAAAATTATTCTACAAAGATTTCCTTTCATTCACTTCAATTGTCCATTCATTCTAGTTCCACATATTATAAAGTCTGTGAGTTATTGGTGGTGCAGTGCTGAGAATGTCATTATAAATTCTTGATCCAAATTCTTGATCCCTATCAAATGCAAAAAAGTGATGATTTTGGTGAATTATTGAGTATTCTTACCCATCTAATAGCTTCTAGCTAATGTCAGAGACATAATCCCCAGGTACAGCTCCACAGCAGTGGAAAGAACATGACTTTGGAGTCAGACAAACCTGGGTTTAATACATGTAGTGTATTTTGGCCAAATAAGTTTACCTCTTTGAATTTTATTTTCTCATCTATACAGTGGGGATAATAATCCTACCATATAGGGCTGTTTTAAAAGCTAAATTACAGCATGAATAACAACAGCTTAGCATGTGGTAGGCACTCAGCAATTATCAGTTTCGTTCCCTACCACTTCCATCCCCCAGATATGCTTCATTTAGTAGCCAAGATAATGCGATGTCTGCTTTAGGGATACAACATATATTCCAGTTAAAAGGCGTCGTTTCTGGCCAGAAAACATATGGCCAACACACATGAATAACTTGAATTGCATAGGCAGTTTTTCTAATGAGTACTTCTCCCTGATCCAAATTATAGCCTAAGCCTGTCTGGAATTCTAAACAGTTAATAGCGTGAGATCTGATTGATTTAAAGAGGTGAGTCAAAGAATGTTGCAAAGATTACCCATCCGGTATCCCAGTATAATTTTCAAAAAGATAAAAACATGACTCATGCAGACATACAATGACCAAGGGCCTAATGTTTTATTCAACTCATTAATTAAAGAACTAGTAAGATGATAAAAGTAGTTCAAAGCATCTTAAGAATGGTGATATACACAGTGAGTCACTCAAAGGAAAACTGAAATTAATTTGGTAATAGATTTGAAATTGATTAACTCCCTATAGAGCAATAAAACTGTAACCTTTGAGATGATCTCTTTTATTAGAAGACATCCTCAAGTTAACATGTAACTTCTTACTGTCTGGACTCTAACCAAATAGTAAATAGTGAAGTCAAACAAATGTGCAGTCTCCTAGAAAATTAAATATCCTGTTAAACATCCTTAATGGGTGTTAAAGGATGTGTTAAACAACATCCCAATATAACGCTGAAAGGAGATGGAATCATCCTTTTTGCTTTATTTCCAAGTTATAGATAATTTTTTTAATCAACAAAAAGTATATTGTTGATTCTCTATACCACCTAAATATAGGTACTGATTAACAGCCTTATTTGGGTTATTCAAAAAGAATCAACCACATACATCACCATTTCCAACTTTAAATTAACTGATGCAACAATAGTCAAAATATCATATTTACCACTCAAATCATTTTTCTAAGGGATACAACAACTCCTTCTTTCTCTTCCCCTCAATTTCCTGATCATAATTTCACAATTCCTTAAAAACAAAATGACATATGTGCAACAGATTTTTTTGAACAGTAACAGAAATCATTAAATTTCTATAAAGTTATTAGTATTGAGTGACCCCAAGTTTTGTGGGAGAAAACTGTCATTTGCTCTCTCCCCACATAAACCATTGCAAATGAAGGTAGATATATTTTAAGCTTCATGTTCTCTTTAGGAAACTACGAATTCCAATTTTAAATGACAAACTTTCTGGTAGCTCCAGGGCTGGCCTGAGGCAAAACTGTAAAATCTGCAAAGTGTGATTTCTATGTTCTTTCATCCTCTTCCTGGATCCTCTCTAGTTTTTTCTGCCCATCTGTCCATGACAATATTCACTTATCTTAGCTATTCAATCTAATTTCCCATGATACCCTGCTCCAGACTGCCCTTTCTAGCAAATGCTTCGGACATGGGAATTTTTCTATCTCAGATAGTAAGAAACTCCTACTCTCCTGTATATTTAATTCATTGTACATGCACGAGTGCTTCTGGAAATGATTTCTGCTAAATGTAATCAACTGCTTGGTGCTGTTATGTCAATTTGTTCCTCATTTCACGACAGTATGTGTGGGTATTTTGTGTGTGTAATTTACCTAGCATCTGATGGTAAAGGGCAATCAATAACATGACTTTGTGGAGGCAGGCTTCCTCAGGGGTCCTCTAAAAGCAAACCTGCAGCAGTCTTATTGGGTGGCCCATATTGACTGACTCTGACTGCCCATGTTCAGACTAATGCTGCCACCTTCACTAACGAAGTCTTTATTATGCCATGAGTCTGATATTAGGTCAAATATCTTTGTTTCTTTCATCTTCTCAGGCATTGAAAAGTCTGGATATATAGAAAGATCTTTTTATTAAAAGAAGTGACATAAAAAGGTAATTATGGATTAGTGGTTACCAGAGGGGAAGGGGGGAGGGAGGAGGGTGAAAGGGATAATTGGGTACATGTGTGTGGTGATGGGTTGTAATTAGTATTTTGGTGGTGAACATGATGTAATCTATGCAGAAATAGAAGTACAATGATGTACACCTGAAATTTTTACAATGTTATAAACCAATGTTACTGCAATAAACAAAAAATTTAAAAAAAAAAAAAAAAAAGGTAATTGAAGAATGACCTATATCTTGGGAACTATATAAGGCAAAATTCTCACTACATCTCACAACTAATGTACCTAGCACAGACTCATGTACATGTAAGTGTCTGATGCTTGCTGTTTTCCCACTTTGAAATCTTCCATCTGTTTTATTTATGTCAAATAGAAGCAAAATTCTGTTTAAGCAAACTCACGTCTGTGGCATGGGCATAAGTTATTTCAAATAAAAAAGTATTGATTGAATATCTACTATATAAGGCACTCTAGGTACTGCAGAGAATACAAATATCACACAATATATCAGAAGTTTCTAAACTTTCTTGGTTTACAGCCTCCTTAGTGTCTCAATAGGTTCTTTTCATGGCACTCATTTAGTGAAAAGAAAGAAATACCTGACAGTTTCATTTATTAGAAATTAGATCCTATCAACTTATTAACTATTTACATCATAACAAGTTAATAGCCACTTGAAAAATAATACACAAAAATTGAAAGAAAATATAACATTTTTTAATTTTATTCATATTTGCTAATGGGATGTATATGCCTGTTGAACACAGCACAAATTCTCAAATGTTGGGATCAGGTTGCACATTGCTATCCTCATTTCTCACCCTACATTAATTTTTTTGCATTTTTCATCACAGCAACCACCAAAAATACAGCTTTGCAAAATGTGACATCATGAAAAGGAATATAGCATAATCCAACATTGAAATTGTGAACTACCTCAAGCTTGTGGTTCACGCAGTGACGTACAGATGTCAACTGTCACTGTTTCCCTTGAAAATTTAAAATACTCAGCAGCACCCCTGTAAATTTACTCTGGGGCCCCAGAGTGCAACAGTGCACAGTTTGGGAACCATGCCAGTATACGTTACTACTTCTATTCTCAAAGCACTTACAATTTAAGGATTAATATCCTCAATAACTGTCATGAAAATAGAAAATACATTTCTAAAAACCAGCATTTGGAAAGATCAAGTCTGGCTCTAAAAAAAGAGAAAGATTAATTTTAAGAAGAAATCTGAGGTTTGGCTAGCATTTTGACAGGTAAAGATGGAGACCAGAGGAATTGTGATGTTAGAGCTACAGATCCTTCTGTATGTTTTGATGCAGGTCATGAGCAAGATGTTATGGATGAAAAGATAAATAAAACACAGCCACCATCCTCAGGGACATTCACTCATCTTCTAGTGAAGGAGGTATAGCAAGTTAGCCAAAGGAAGTATAGCCAAATGGATGTCATGAAGGATGGAGAGTGGGAAGGGGTTATCTAATCTTAAGTTTAGAATATGGATCCAACCTATGCAATGCCAGTATAAGAAACTGGTATACAGTAAGAAATAATCTAGCTCTCTATCATTACTAACAAACTAGTAGGAAATAGCAACCACTTCTCTTGCTACTTATGTGACTGTAAAAAATTATCCAGAACAGAATTCATTTCCTCTAACATGGACCTATCAGATTAATGAGCAACATTTCCAAACCAGATGAGCAAAACATCCTGAAATTGAAGAGAAAAATCCTTACTCCTTTTTTCTTCATTTCTCAAATGAATCAAATTTCCCAAACTATTGCTCTCTACTTTATGCCAAACTAGAATAAATTTGTAAGTTCTGGCACAATAAAAAATATTCATAATTTTACCTAGACCTTTTAAAAGCGCTTGTGTAACACTAGCGCAATTTATAATTTAGCAGCTACTGGCTGATATGGTTTTAAACTTAAATAGAAATTATTAAATTCATGTATCTAAACTTTCACTAAGGCCCATCAGAAATCCACGTAGCCTAAAAACAATACACATACTGTGCAAGAAATTAAAGTATTCCACAAAATATTATAACACAATTAAAAATAGCCCCCCTCAAGGTGTTATTATCCATCATCAACAAAATGGTAATCCACAATTAGTATGACAAATATTTGAGTATGGTTGTCTTAAATTAGGATGACATTCTTGGTGGATTAAAAAATTCCAAAATATTGTACCGAAAAGATGTCCATGGAAATCCCAAAACTGGCCTTGGGGATTCTGGTTCTAAAAACATACTGGAGCCTCATTTGTAACAAACACCAACATAACTGACGATATATATGGATCATTTCAAATTAAAAATTGATAGATAATGAGAACTAATCTCTACCACCACCTGTAAATGTCTTACTGATAATACAGCTTTTATTTATGAGGAAACTAAGGCTCACAGAATTTAAGTGATGGCTGGAGATCACAGTCTATAAAAGATGTTCATCTCTATTCTGGGGCTTCTGACTCATATTTTATATGCTTTCTAATAAATATCTTGCCACAGATGAAATAAATGATAGAGCATCAGCTGTGACTTGAGAAGCACTATCATGTTTTCTAGCCAATAATTACACCATTTCTCCCCTGCTGGGAGCCCAAAGGTCTGCCATTTTGGCCATTTTCTTGGGTTAAATCATTAGATACCTTTCAAAATGAAAATGTTAACTTGGTCGGAGATAATATACGTGAACACTTTTAATACATTTCCTGACATATAGAAAGCCTTCAATAAATGCTTGTTATTACTTTTTAATGAAGGCATTAGCACTCAATCTATTAGTAAGGAGTCATTTGTCAAAGTAACTGTTGTTTGGCAAAGTAGAATCAGAGAGAACAGGACAAGGAGAGATCAATTTGATTGGGGGTGGGGGAGAAAAAGAGTCTGTTCCAAACTGAACACTGACTCAGAGACTCTGGCAGATGGCTTACTGTGATTTTAATACTGATATTGTTAAAAAGAAGAGGACACTGCAGACATGCTTTACCTTCTTCAGATTTCCTCCTCAGGGCAGCCATAAGGATAATTTTTATCCTTCTTACTCTCTTCTTTTCAGCATTCTAGTGCTAGTAATTTGCTCTTAGTTGCTGGCTAGGTTGTTACAGAGCGTGGCAATTGGAAGGCATTGTTAAAATTGAAAGAAAACACAAGAATCACGCTATGAAATGGTGAATTCCACTTCTCCATCGGATCGTCTACGGTAGATTTAAGGGTTCCAAAATGTCGCCTTGAGCAGCTGGATGGGAAGTTTTGTGTGTATTTGTCTTTGTCTTTCTTTTCATTCAGTGCAGCTACACAAACTTCCATTAACTCTCCCTCAGACAACATTTTCTGAGGGAAGTTCATAATTCGTCTTCAGCTGCAATCTCTTCCATAGCTTGCATTTCCTCACCCCCAACTGTCAGGGCCATCTGTGCTCTCTCTTTCTGAGGAAGGCCCCTTGTGCCAAGTCTCTCTCTCCCTCTCATGCCTCACTCCATGGAAAGAACATGCAGATATAACTCTGAATTGCCAGGCAACTTTAAAACACTGGAGTTTTATAATAACTCTAGATAATATGTTCCAAATCTGGTTCTTCTCAAATTACATAGAGCCAGAAGAACTAGCGATGAGTCATATAATACAGAACCACAAGTTTTACCAGGTCAAATTCCCTGCAGACCCAACACTACAGACACAAACTTTATAATAACGAATGATCTGGACACAAGGGAATATTACTGTATTATTCCTATTAAGTTCAAGTAAACAAATCCTTTTCCAAAGGGCTCAACTCACTAATTTTATGAATTTATACTCATAGGGGATATGTCCTCCTACCACTGAAAAGATTACCTGCCTGATGCCCAGAGCTGTCATATTCTCTCCTCTTTCTCCTCAAATCCATCCCATCTCTGAGCACTTTAAATACTTGGTTTATCACACACATGTGGATGTGTGTGAATGGGTGTATATAAGATAGTAAGCTTGACGACTTTACTTAGAAACTGAATATTTCACCTA
The DNA here is from genome assembly GCF_057802395.1 of Ceratotherium simum simum. Taxonomy (NCBI): domain Eukaryota; kingdom Metazoa; phylum Chordata; class Mammalia; order Perissodactyla; family Rhinocerotidae; genus Ceratotherium; species Ceratotherium simum. The sequence goes on along the minus strand of NC_141923.1, from coordinate 17,487,894 downwards.
GAAATTTCATTCTTCTCAATGATCACCCAGAGTTACAGAGGTATAAAGGAAGGGAACAATTCCAAGTCAGGGACCTCATTCAGATATTCTCAATTTTGACTGAACATTGGAATAATCTGAGAAACTTTAAAAAAATCAAATGCTCCAGTCACTTCCTAAGAGATTCCAATGTAACTGGACAAGAGTGTGGCCTGAGCATATGGAATTTTTACAATCTCCCTGGTGATTCTGATATGCGGCCAACATTGAGAGCCACTGCTTCAGAGGGAAGGACCTCTGCCATGTGCCTCACTTCCAGTGGTAGACATTGATAAATATCAGTCCACCATTGGCATGTTACTTGTTATGAAAATGTATGAGCAGTTAGGATGTGTACCTACCATGGGCCAGCAGCTTTGCTAAGTATGTTGTATTGCCTCATTTCATTCACAAGACAATCCTATAAAGACTATATTAAATTACTATTTTTCATTTAGTGAAACTATGTTCCTCTCAAGATAACAAACTTGCAAGAACTACTGGTTTCTTCCCTTCAAAATAAGCCTGGAGAAATTACTGAAGCAAGAGGGAAGCATGAATCTGAAGAAAGAACAATAACAAACCTCCTAGAATCTCTTGGGGAATTTGAAGGCTCTTGAGAGCTGGAGGATGGTCACAAAAGACAAAACAGGAGGGGCTGTGCTGTGGTCTGGAGTAGAGAGCAGAGAGAGGGAGCAGAGGGAGGAGAGTTTGAAGAGGGTTCAGTTCTGCTGTTGCTTCTTCACCAAACCTTCACCCCTGACCCACGCTCAGGAATGGAAAATCATTGGCTACACCATCACCTCAGGGATGAATGGCCACCAGAGTCCACAGAGTAACAGTAGAGCAGAAGAAAGACCCTGTTGGGATGGTGTGTTAACGAAACAGATCTTGGAGGCCAGTCACCCTCAACCTGGTGTTTCTCTACCTCCAAGCTTCCAGGGTTATAGGAAGGGATACTGCACCTTTCAATGCTGAACCTTCTTTAGAGTTTAAATGTGCATTCTTGCCTCAAGCAGATGGCCATGGTCTGACGATAAATGAGTGTTGTCAAGAGTGGCCAATGAGGACCAAGGCTCAGACCATTTTCTTCCCTTAAACCAAGGGTTTTTAATCTGAAATTCAGTGCATTTCCTTCAGTGATGTATATGGAAAACTGCAGTAGAATCAGCAGTATCTGTGACTTTGTCACCAATTTAATCATAGATATTTTCTTAACACATTACAGTTGGTGCAGATATCCTGAAATAGCCTTTATACTCATCATTCCTTCAAAATTATAACAGTTGTTTATCAGGCATGATTCTACATTTTATTATTTAATGTATTAACAAGAACATATAGATAATTATAAACACAGTATGTTTTACTGTTTTTATAACTTAATTTCTATATGATTGGTTTCCTTTGTTATCACACAAATTTGGCATGTAAAAGTGACATCCTAAGAAGGTTTCCATATGATTTCCCAGGTTGCCAGAGGGGACCATGGCCCGAGAAGGATTAGGAAATCCTGCCTTAATATCACCAGAAGGAGCACAGAAGGGCATTTGGGTCTTCTATAATACACAATAGTAGACTCTGGTAGAATGGCGAATTGACATTCAGCATTCGTTCATACTTCCTCTTAATTTGTCTTCCTATACTGCAGAGGCTGGAATGCTATGAACCTATATTGTCCAGACTTCAAGAGAATGCTTGTTAGGTCATAGCATCTGTGTGTGCATGCATATGTGTATATTTCTATATCCCCCATAATCTGTATCTATATCCCTCTGCTGATGCATATGTGGGTGTACATACATACACACACACACACACACACACACTACTCTCCAGAGTGGGCATGCCCATCTACCCTCCTACCAGTAGAGCATGAGAGTTCTATATCCCTATATGTTGGAAATGTCCAGTTTTCTAATTTCTGCCAGTCCAATGGGAGAATTGGAGGCAATCCAGATGTCCATAACTGAGGGAATGAAGAGGTAAAATACAGTGGAGGCATACAACAGAATAAAATGTAGACTTCAATATACACAAAAACGATAGAACTTTTAAAACATAGTTTTAAGGAGCCAGCCCTGATGGCCTAGTGGTTAAAGTTCAGCGCTCACCGCTTCAGCAGCCCAGGTTCACTTCCTGGTCGTAGAACCACACCACCCGTCTGTCAGTTGCCATGCTGTGGTGGCAGCTCACATAAAAGAACTAGAACGATTTACAACTAGGATATACAACCATGTATATCCTACTGTACTGGGGCTTTCAGGAGGAAAAAATAAAACATAGTGTTAAGCGGAAAAGATAAAAAGTAAGATCTATTATAAAATATAATTTATGTAAATTAGAACTATATGCAAACAAAGCAATAATACATGTTTTACAAGAACATGTACAAGTAAAAAGATACATATCAAACACCTTAAAAGGTTCACCTATGGGAAGCAAGAGTAACAGGACTGAGTAATAGGGATAAAAATGAAATGAATAAATATAATGAGAGGAGCCTTGCATAGACCAATGACAATAGTGTCCTTTGAACTGAGGAGGATGATTAACTCAACACCCTGCACTTGAGTATCTATCTCCACAAAAAAGGAACAAAATAACTCAAAGGGTAGGGAATTTCCCCAAACTTAAACAGGTAACCCATGATGGAGATAAGTTTCAAAGGCAGATCTTGCTTCTCAAATTATGGCTAGTGAGAGGGCAAGGAAATACACATGGCCCTACATGTGTTTATATTTATTCTCTCAATATGGTCATTGAAACTACTGCCTGAGATATACATAAGTATACCTATTTTCTAGAAGAGAACACAGAGGTCCATAGACATCACATAACAAGTCACAGAGCCAGGAATTCAAGCCAGGTTTTTCTGACTTCTAAGCTCATGGTTTCTGAGGTACAATATGGCCTCAATGAATTCTGCCACTGGCACATTCACTGCTTAGTTTCATTAGCATTTTATATAAGGTGTGATTTTCCAAGTAGCTACACTGATAATTAAGTCTCTACAGACCTATAAATTTAACATCAGACAATTGTTCCCTGTTCTCTGTTTCCAAAACATTCACCAATAGCAAGATTTTATCATATCTTAGAAGTGAACTGCCAACTATGGTTGGAGAAATATTTCTTTTAACTGCTCTGATATGTTCAGACATTTTGTATGGCTGTTAGCATTAAAGAGCAGTCGGCTGCTTTTAGAGGAGAAGTCAGAGAGGGTTTGGGTACGAATCATTCATTTCTACAAATGTGAAGTAAAAATCAGTCTTTTCATTACACAAAAAAGTAAAAGATCAGAAGTGATTCAGAGACCTCAGGTGGGTTGCGAAGGGGGAAAAAAGGAATGAGGAAGAATGAGAGGCAAGAAAAAATTGTTTAGTAATTTAAAAAAAAAATTAAAAATTCTCATCAGATAAATTTAACTATAGAGATCTGATGGTAGAAATTTCAAAAATAATTAGGGATCTTCTGAACTAATTGGTCTGTGTGATGTGACACTCTGAGAACTCAAGTGATTTCATCTGTTTGCAGAACACGTACATGTTGTTATTCATGGAAGGTTTGAGAGACTTCTAGAAAGGGACCGAAAGTCACCTGGGAAAGTTAATGTCATCGCTTCTCTGATTTATGTGAAGAATGAAGGCAATTTCAAATCTTGAAGGAATAAGAACAGTTTCAGTCGTGGCAGAAACAGCTGTCTTCATCCGACATTTAAGGCAAATAGATCCAGAAGGACTTGACTCTACTGTCACTTTGCAAAGGATCTTCAAGGCAATCAATATTATTGCACTTAGGAGAGAAACCAGAATGATACAATTTTTCCAGTCTGTTTTGCTTTATCCTTCCTGATACCTTCTGGTTACCACTGCCCCAGCCTTTCTCCTCCAGCAAAGGCTCCAGAGTTTTGCTGTAAGTGAAGAACAGGTTGAATTTTTCCAGTTCTCCAAGGAAGAGTACATTTGCATTTTCCACGTGATATTTCTTCCCTTCTTGAAAGAAGAGAATCTTTGAATTAACAGATGGAAAGAGTAAAGTAGACACATCTAGGGCATTGCAAGATCATGGGTGGCTTCCTCACTGCCTCCCTCAATGATATTCTCACCAACAACCAATCCCACACTTCAGTTAAACTCCCAGGAGAAAATAACTGAAATTATCGAAATAATGAAGTCCGTAAATACTTAGGGATCAGTTATTATGTCCAAGGCACACTGCTAGATTCTTGGAATACCAAGGACAATAGGTATAGACATGGTTCTTGTCCTAATTGAGACAAATAATTACACAAACAATTACACAATTAAATTTTTAATGAAAACTTTAATGTGTCTATTTTGTGCCCGTACTCTATGCTAAATACCCAAGATTATCACCTCTAATTCTCATAACAGCCCTTTCAAATAGATATTATTTATCCACTATACAAATAAAATAACTAAAACTCAGGAAAAATGTCATTTTTCCAAGGTTGTAAAATCAGTAAGCAAAAGAGTGAATTCCTACAGGTTTGCCTGATTCCAAAGCCCTTTTTTTTCCAAAGCACAGTTGGTTGTCTCCTTGGATAGGGCTCTTCATCCATTCCATCACCTATATTTTGGTTTGCTGAATATAAGACAGTAAAGATTTATCCTATAGAATGTCCCTTTGTTTTTACCGGATCCAGATATTCCTAACACTATCTTAAAACTAATGTCTGAAACTACAAATTCTTTTGGTAATGGCTATTAATTGTCTCTTAAGCTGTCTTATCATGGTCCACCTGTAGGGGTTTTTAGAGTAGCATTTGTACCCGACATAGGGTAGAATATTCTCTTCCTTCATTCTAGAGATTGAAACAAGACTGACCAATTGCAGTGTTGCATTATATCCTTGGATGTTATCTTATTTCTCAGGAAAAATGATAACCTACTAAATGAAGATATTTTCAAGAGTTTGTTTTGATCTAATAGTTAAAACCTAGTAATATGATCCATTTACAAATCAACTGTTATTCCTTGCAGAAAACCCAAACATAAGTCTAAGGATGCTCTACCATGATCTCATCTAAGCCATTCCAACGAGTAAAGAAAAAAGACTGGTCCTTTTTCATCCAGCATGGGCAACATAAACTTGAAAAAGAGTAGTGTGCCAGAGATTCAAATAAACATACCTTCTTGTGTCTGCCCTACAAATGCAAAGTTCTCTCTAGGCTTTGAACTTAATCCAGCAGTGGGCAGGCCCACCCACTGTTTTCTCTCTTTGTTGACCTAGGAGAGATGATTCATGCATTGATCAAGAAATAAACAACCATCCATCAAGGTAAGAGCCTTTGGCTCCACCAAACATCAGCAGACCCAGCCAGTATGCTCCCTAGATTAAAGTACTCTAACACATTAATTTCAAATCTGCACCCTGTAGGTATATTTGGAGCAGTCTTGAGCTACTGATCTACAGACAAATAAATCACACTTAATAGGTCCTGTGCAACATCTAATATTATCCTCATATATAATCCACGTAAATCGTCATCTTGGGGAAAATATTTTAAACACCCTGAACCTTAGGAGGAAACACATACACACATACACACACGCACACACACACACGTGCATGCACGCACACACATATTATTAGTGCTAGAATTGGTATTAATACAGTACATTGCATAATTGGGAGCATCACAGACATTTATTGAAAAAAATTCATAGAATATTAACATTGAAAAAGAACTCAGAGCTTGTTTTTTCTTGCTTCTTACCCAATTCAGAATCCCCTCCTGCAGTATTAAAACCCAAAGGTCACTTGGTGTCATTTAACTTTCCAGGGATGGTAATGAAATTGTGTTACTAGGCAGTCCCATTTTATTTTTTAATGAGTTTATTTTCAGAAATTTCTTCTACATAATAACCCCACACTCATCTTTTTTGTCTTTTATCCATTGGCCTTGATTAACACATCAAGTTTATACAGAGGAAAATCTAATCCCTCTCCCATGTGGCAACATGTGAAAGGTGATGACAATCATTACTTCAGCAATTTCTATCATTTTTTCCAAGGGCTTCCTCAAGGTCACTATTGCCAACAATTCTAATTGCCTTGCTCCCAAATCTGCCATTTCTAACAGACTTCCTGTTACCCAAAAATGTAGCCTCTCTTTTTTCACATTGTCACCCAGTTTACATAGGTTTCCATTGAGCTTTGTTAAGACACTCATCTTCCACAGCTGCGTGAACTCAGATAGCTCTGGTGAGGAAACTTTTTAACTATCCACTTCAGAAAATTTTCAGACTTACAAAAGATTTGCAAAAACAGTACAAAGAATCTTCTTAACACTTTTCATCCAGATTTCCCAAATGTTAACACCTTACACGACTGCAGTATAATTTTCAAGATCAGGAAGTGATCATGGATATCACATTACTATCTAATCTACAAACCTCATTGTTTCAAATTTTACCTATTATCCTATTTCTGATTCAAGATCCAATCCAGGATCGTCCATTAATTGAAGAATCTCAAAATTCACTAAAAGCCCAGAGTGAGTGGAAATAACTTTATGCATCCCTCCCCATAATTTTTCTCTTTGCCCTACCCCAAAACAAAAAGAGTTCTTCAGCAGAGGTTTCATTTAAATAAAACATCACTCTGATAATAGGAATGAGAAATTATTTCAGAGCAACTGGCAAAGCCAAGGTGGTAACCACGATAAGCAGCTTTTATAGGAGAAGACATCAAGACTATTTTATGTGAGTAAAGTCAATGTCCCCTATTGCTCCTGGAACTAATTCACACAGAGGCTATGATGTTATCATGGGTGTACAGAAGAGCAAGGGAATTTCAAAGAAACTCAAGCATTAATTAAAGCAATTAAAACTTCCATAATTAAAGAGGAAAGAGCAGACTTCTCTCTTAGTGTGTGTCCGTCCTTGAGCAACTCTTCCACTAAAACCTACTGAAGGACCACTGCTCCTGTGACTTGGATAAGTCAAGTGTGCACAGGTATTTAACTCAATGCACATGCTCAGAAATAACATGCAGAATTTCTGTCTTCTTGAAGTTTCCAACTACTTACTATTACTACTCCCTTCAAAAATATTTCTAATTAAAAATTCATACACACATACACATGAATTCACACACATATACATTAATTCACACACACTGATATCCTAAAGGTTCCACATGCACTTTGCGGAATAAGTTTCACTACACCGAAGGGGGATTATTAGGAAAAGCTGAAAGCAGAAAACGACAAGTCAACTAATGATTTCATTGAAGAAATTAGAAATAACCTCTAACTAGCTAAACGAAAATAGTTGATTTCTGATCCATACCCTATTCTTGATCTTGCAGAAGAAAGGAACTATAGACCCAAAGATGCCTAGGTTCTAAAGGGAGAGAGAAAGATATACAAACATAATTACAAGATTTTGTGCTAAAGGCAAAGATAGACGTGAGTTCTGGTTGGTGGAAGATAGGACCTTGTAAAAGGAGAAGAAGCAATAGATAAGAGTAGATGGTAAGTATCCATTATGAGGGAAGAGTTCTGTGGCAGTCCCATTAACTAGAGGAAAGCATGACTAAGCACAATTTAGCTAATGAACATTATGACCAATATTCAACTTTTTCTTTGTTTTTCTGTGAATGACTCTCTTCTTCTATCAAAGGCCGATATTCCTCTTGTGCACAGATTCTTCCTCAAGGATACTGCTTCAGAAATTGTTCCCTCTCTTTCCTGAATCAACACTCTTTCCTGCAATGCTGGATCATTCTCATTAGCACACGATGAAGCTATTATTTTCTCATCTCAATAATAATAATAATAATAATAACCTCTCCTGATTCTGCAGTTTCTTTCATCTACTTCCCAATTTTTTCTTCTCCTTCCCTGAAAAACTCCTCAAAAGAATCATCCATACTTGCTTTCTTCAATTTTTCTACTCCTCTTCTCTCTTAATCACACTCCAATCAGGCTATCAGCTATCAAGATTACCAATGACCTTCATGTTGTTCAATCCACTGGTCAATTTTAAGCTCCACACCAGTAACCAGAACAATGCCTGGCACACAGCAGGAGCTCAAGCATACTTGTTAAACACATAAATAAATTGATGTAGTTAACATATAGTTAAGAAGATCTTTTTAAACTTACAAAATAGGGTTGTATACTCAGAGGAAAAAGTAAGGATAATATTTGGAAAAAGTCCTTTAAAAAATGTTTAATGCATGAATCAAAAATTTTACCAACCAATCAACTTTTAGACATGTTGGCATAAAATATGAGTCATGCAATAAACAGTCAATGAAGTGGAAAGAAAATGCCTTTTACATTCAAAGAAAAATCCATTTAAATAGCATAAAGAAAACATGCTACTTTAGACACAAGTTATTACAAACTCATCTTTGGTGTTTTTAGGTCCAGGTAAAAGAATAGTCAAGAATCCTAGGGCTACAGAAGAATGAAATTGAGAAAGAAGGGAGAATTAAAGGGTGATAAAGGGGTTCTAAGAAGGTTAGTCAATAACCGTAAAAACAATAACAATAATATACAACTGACGTCTATTGAGCGTTTAACTATTGTCAGGTACTACTGTAAAGACTTTGTATTTGTGATTTTATTCAACCCTCTCACAATCCTTTGAAGTAATTACAATTATTTTCCCCAATTTTGTGATAAGCAAGCTGAAGCCCAGAAGTTGAAGTGATTAGTCCAGGATACATGCAGCTAGTGTGAGACGGGGCCAGGATTCAATCCCAGAATCTAAAGACAGCCAGATGAGGGGATTTCTATAGAGCTCAGAGTCCACCAAATGCCAGAGCATTCCATATAACTCTCCCAAAGGCAGGTCTCAGGAAAGTCCCTCAGACTTCTTCTCTGTGATGAGGCCAATTCCCCCCTCAGTCAACTGATGGAGTTAGTATCAGGACATATACTAGTGGCACCTAAAACAAGATGTGATTCACATTATTTATGGCTCTCATCTAAATCAAGGACCTGGTCTCCAAAAATGAAAGGCTGTGTCAGTAGCCCACATTATAAAAGACTCTTCTAGCAATTCATCCAAAAACAATTAATTAAAGAAAACTAGCTAAAGCTTTCAACCTCCACAAATTAAATTAATTCATAATTAATAAGATAACAGCAATCCACTAGGCTATAATCATTTAAACCAGTAAAGCAGGGTAATAATAAAGTAATCAATTTTATCTCTTATAACAAAGAGGCCTTAACACATAGTTTATTTATGTGAAAGAAACAGAAAGAAACAGGGTCAGTAACATGTAGGGAGTGAACCTAAGAAATGAATTAATCAAAGGGATGCTGGGGAGAGAAATGTTTTGTTTCCAAATCAAAAGGAGTCTTTGTTTAGATGGAATTGACATCCCCATTCTTTAACATGTGAATATAGATAAATGATGAATAGCCTACTGCTGATAATCACCATCTATGTTACAGAACACAATTATAGAATTTCTATTGTATAGAATTTAGTGGAGGCACAATCTGTATGGCTAATGAAACTGTAATTTTGGATGAGCTAATATTCTGCAAATAACGAGTCATACAATTATATCTGAAACTGTTGCATTTAAGATCACAACAGTGATAAGACCCCACGAAAAAGCCGAATTTGTAGAAACAGAGAGTAGAATGGTAGTTACCAGGGTCTGGGTGGTGGGGGGAACTGGGGGGATGTTGGTCAAGAAGTACAAACTTCCAGTTAGTTCTGAGAATCTAATGCACAGCAGTAAGATTATAGATAACAGGACTGTACTATATATTTGAAAGCTGCTTAAAGACTAGATCTCAAATGTTCTCACCACATACACAAAAAAATGGCAAGTATGGTGATGTGATGGAGGTCTTAGCTAACACTGTGGTGGTAATCATATGGTAACACATAAGTGTATCAAATCAACATACTGTACACCTTAAAGTTACACAAGATGTCAATTATGTCTCAATAAAATTGGAAACATAAAAGAAGAGTCCACAAAAGAAGAAATTTTAGAAGTAAAGACTAAATATGCCTTAAGCACAGGAACAGCTGGGCCAGATTTGAGGGAGGTATAGGCTAGTTCAACAGAGAGGCACATATTGTCTCAGGACTCTGAAACCTTTTTCTAGGGGAAGTTGAAAGCAGATGTTACTACAGGAATAATTCCATCAGAAAGAATTGCTCAAAATAATCCTAGTGAAAGATAATATTGCTGGTCATGGGGAGAAACTGTTTAAGATGACAGACCAAGTGTCTACAGCCACATCTCACCATGCATGATCTAATGTTAGGTTAGTGCTATGAACCAGAAAATGAGAATCATCAATGTCCTCTTTTGCCAAACTGTATGATCTTTCCCACTCATACACATATGTGTGGAAGCTGTGCTCTTTCAATGATACCTCCTAAGTGTAGATCTGCTCAGACAGCATTCAAGGTCGTTTTCTTTCTATCGTTAGAGTTTGTCATCATCAGATGAATGAATTGGTATGTTGGTTGTGTTCCATGGAATAAACACTTGGTTATGTTAACAAATTGACTAGCATGTTTTCAACTCTATTGAAATTCTGTGCTGGAAATGGTGTCCAGCAAAGTTTCATTAATGCTCTTCCCCCATACCCTCGCACCACATTAAAAAAAACAAAAAACCAATAAAAATTTTTATTTCACGTTGGAGCAGGAAAAAAATTTTCTTCTTTTTATGATAGCTTTCTTAAGTTGTAATTTACATTCATCTAATGTAAGTAGTTCTCTGATTTTTAATAAATTTATACAGTTGTGCAACTATCAACAAAATCCAATTTTAAAATACTTTTATAAACTCCCCAAGTTTCCTTGTGTCTGTTTTGAGTCAATTCCCCCTCCTTTTCTAAGCTCCAAGAAATCATTGATGTGTTTACAGTCTCTGTAGATTTGCTTTTTTTTACCTTTTTCATATAAATTAAATCTTTGCATATGTGATCTTTCATGTTGGCTTATTTCACTTAGCATAACATTGCTGAAATTCATTCATTCTGTAGCATGTATCAGTAGTTCATTTCTTTTTACTGCTGATCAGTATTCTATTGCATAAGTACATCACATTTTGTTTATCCATTGATGGGCATTTAGATTGTTTCTGGTTTAAAGCTATTATGAATAATACTGCCAGGAACATTTGCATACCAGTCTCTGTGACCACATATGTTCTAATTTTTTCTGAGTAGATACCTAAGAGTGGAATTTTTGGATTTTATAGCAAATATACATTTAACTTTTTAAGAAACTGCCAAACTGTTATCCAAAGTGGTTGCACCAATTTATTTTCCCCACAATAACATATGATGGTTCTAATTTCTCTGAATACTCACCAAACTTTTGATATTTTCAGTCTTTTGACAGACATCGTCAAACCCATTGTAGAGGGTATGTAGGTAGATCACATAGTAGTTTTAATTTGCATTTCCCCAATGTCTAATGAAGTTGAGCATCTCTTCGTGTGCTTATTAGCAATTTTTATATCTTTATATCATCTTTGTTGAAGTGTCTATTCAAATGTTTTGTCCAATTTTTAATTGGCTGTTTGTCTTCCTATTAGCGAGTTGTAAGAGTTCTTTATGTATTCCAAATACAAATTATTTTTCAGATATGTTACCACCCAAAAAGGGGGTTCGTCTGCCCGCTGCAAGACATGCCAATAGTCAAGAGGCAAGGTGGTAAGAGAAAAAGGACTTTTTTGTTACAGCTTGCCAGCAAGGGGGAAGATGGCCGACTAATGTCTAAAAGAACCATCTTAAAGGGGCACAAAATCTTACAGCAGTTATATAGGCCAGTGGGTTATAGGGGAGGGGGTTAGGAATGTTGACCCTCTGGTGTTACAGACTGGGAGTCGCCATACCAGATCTTTCACTTTTCATTGATGATGGCTATTAGCATAGATTCTCTGTTCAGGGGTCATCACATTCCTAAGGAACTCAAAAGAACAAAGTTATCATCTTATCACAGTTGGGAGGTACGTGCACAAGCAGAGGTCCTAAAATCAACACAGCAGTTAGATCTCCTGGAGGGTGCATATCCAGCTGGGTTAGTTTGTCAGAGGTCATTCAAAGTTATGATAGGGTTTCTTTTCTACAGTGGCTTCCCTCATGTCAACCTTGTCTTGAGCCGGTATCAGATATACAATGTTTAAATATTTTCTCCCCATATTTGGCTTGTCTTTTCATTTTCTTCATGGTGTCTTTGAAGAGAAAAGGTTTTAATTTTGGTGATGAAGTCAAATTTATCAAATTCTATTTCATGGTGTTCTAAGAATTTTTGCCTACTGCAAGATCAGAAATATTTTATCCTGTGTTTTATTCAAGACATTTCAGAGTTGTAGCTCTTATATTTAGATTTTCATTCTATTTTGAGTTAATTTTAATGGGATGTGATTTACAGACAGAGGTTCTAGCTTTTGCATATGGATATCCAGTTGTTCCAGTACTATTTGCTGAAAAGATTATCATTTCTCCATTGAAATTTCTTTGCACCTTTGTTGAAAATCAATTGACTATGTGTCGGTAGGACTGTTGTGTTCCATTGATCTACGTGCCCATGATTTATTGGAGTGGCTTTGTAATAGGTCTGGAAATCAGGTAATATAAGTCTTCATGTTTCCACTGCACGTGCATAAAAATTTCCCAGGAGCCAAGGCTGTGTGAGGAGCTTGTCTAGGCCTTCTATGGCTCTCTCAGCTCCTAGATCTCTGTTAAATTTGTGGTTGGTCCACACCCCTAACTGGGTCTACAGCCTCAGGCTAACTGAGCTATATATTTTCCCTGTTTGTTTTTTACCAAGTTTGCTATCTTTTTCCAACAATGCCAGTGGGTGTGGGTTTTCATTCTCTGCTCCAAATAAAATCTGGCCCCAATGGCAGCAAAACTTCCTGTTTTCACAGCCAATCCCATCTTGATAAAACTACTTTGCAAGCTGAATTGAAAGGGAGAGGAATAGGAGCTGCTTCAGGCAACAAGGCTGTAGACTCCCACACTTCTTATTTGAAGTTCTAACAGCAGCTTTTTGTAAATAAATATTTCTGAATTTGTTGTTTTCCTAAATTGATTTCCAGAGCACTGAATGGTTACATTTTACAATTTTGTCCAGTTTTATACTTATTTTCTTCATGGAGAAGTTTCACAGAACTCTTTTCATTGTCATGGCTGGAAGCTCTACCCCAAGAAAAATACATTTATGATACATTTTAAAAAATTGAGCCATGTAGGGGGCTGGCCTGGTGGTGTAGTGATTAAATCAGTGCGCTCCACTTAACCCTGACGCACCACACATCAAGCCCTGCTGTGGTGGCATCCCATATGCAAAATAGAGGAAGATGGGCACAGATGTTAGCTCACAGTTAATCTTCCTCAGCAAAAAGAGAAAAATTGACAGAGGTTAGCTCAGGACCAATCATCCTCACAAAAAAAGAAAAAAATTGAGCCATCTATCTGGAAGGTCTAAGGTTGCTGTATAGTTTTCCTAGGATCCATCCTTGTTTTGTATTCAACAGACAGGCTTCATGCTCTCCAAACAACCTAAAGTGAAGCCTCATGGGGTAGCAAAGATAAGCCTTCTCTATAATATCAATACAGTTCTTCATTCATAAATATGAACAGATAACCAAATATCACCAGATATTTGAATTTTAACAAGCAACATTACAAACAGAAAAGACAAATTTATTTTAAAAAATTGACAAATTGAACAACTTGCCTCAAACAGAAGAAAATGTTTAGATATGTTCTATTGATATCCCCAGACAGATGTAAGAAGATATCACATCCATGAAACAGATTGGTATGAAAAAGGAACAAATAGGGATAAAGTTCTCTTATTGGGGAAATTATAACTAAATAGGACAGAAAAAAATCAAAACATGGAAAAAAGGGATAAAGAGAAGGGTAACATGACAGAAAGGCAAGGGATGTAGAAGACTAATGCCCATCCAGTAAAATTTCAAGAAGAGAGAACAGAAGAAATGGAGGAGAGAGAAATAATCAAAGAAATAATAGAAAGACGTTTTCCAGAGTTGAAGAAACAGGTCTACATCATTCAAAAGGTCCACAGGATCTGAATAAAATAAATGAAAACAGATCCATAAATTATAGAACATTGATAAAATCACAGAACACCACAGAAGAAAATATCCTTAAGATTTCCCGAGTTAGGAGAAGGTAAGTTATCTGTCTCTACGAGAGGAAGAAGGAGATTAATACCTGCTTTCTCACCAGCAGTAGAAGACCAGATGTTGCCTTTGAATTTGCAAGGGAAGTTAATTTAGAATTTTAAACCCAATCAAGCCATATAAAGAGTAAAAGTGAAATAAAGATGTTTCTGAGCATCTAAGTGCTGACAGTCTCCTCCCCCACATACACACACCCTGCTGTGAAGGCTCTAGCTTTCGATAGGTGACTTTGTTTTCACATCTTCACTGTCCACACACCTAAAAGAGGCAATTAGGAAGATCAGCAATCAGAAGAAAATTTGTATTTTCACCCAACTTTTCCATTTTGTGGATCAGGCAAATCAGTCAGTATATTTTCCATAGCCAGTTCTTCTTTGATAGTAAGAGGGAAAACATATAAAGACTTCATAAAACTAGCATCTTGGGAAAGCCAGTGAGCTGTTTTTCTTTTAAATTTTGTTTCAGATAGTCAACCAGGAATGCAAATTCTATTTCCAAGCAAAAAACAAAAAGTCATTTGCAAAGTGAATCAATTATAAAACTACATTTCATTTGGCCACTGTCAAAGCTGCTTGAGATGATGCTAACAGAGACGTAAAGTATCTATGAAAATAGGAATACAATGCAAAAAAAAATTTAAAGCATCCTATTGACAAGCTATACCCTTTGACTCATTAGGAGATAAGTCAACGTTAACTTTATTTTTTCAACTTTAGTTTCTTGAGTACTTCTGAATCTGTGCAGAAATATCACCTTCACATCTGAGAGGATCGTTTTTTGTATCATCTATTACAGAGTGTATTTGTAAACTCAAGTTGTTTTGCCACTTTTCAGTTACTAGAAACTTATAAAAGGTAATTTTTTTAAGAGATACAAGTGCAAAAAAGAAAGGCTGTCCATCAGCCTGAAGAAATAGGTTGACCCTTGTCCCCCTTGGATTCCCAAGAAACGTGTCATATTCCCATTCTGATAAAAAGTTAATACCTCATCTAAGACAGTATTGGTTCTGAAGGTGCATAGTCAATTTTCAGTAGAAGTTGAATTAACTTTGGTCTAGAAGCATCCTTCAGGCATGCAACATGAGATATACATATATTAAATGTTCTATGTATTTGAGGGGAGAGGAAATGGAAATCCATCAGGATTTACCTAGAGAGAGTATACAAGGACTTTTCACATATGCTTACTTAATCCCTGTAATAGCTATCTGAGCAAAGTGCTAATAGTCTTTGTATTATTAATCAGGGTTCTTCAGAGAAACAGAACCAGTCAGATGTCTATATCTATGAGTATATAAAATGGGAGTTATTTTAAGGAATTGGCTCACACAATTGGAGGCTTGGTGAGTCCAAAATCTGGTGGCCAAGGCCGGCAGGCTGGAGACTCAGGAAAGAGTTGCAGTTCAAGTCCAAAGGCAATCAGACTGGAGACCCAGGAGGAGCCAACGTTGCAGTTGAAATCGAAAGGCCATCTGCAGCAGAATTCCCTCTCGTGTGGGGGAGACCAGTATTTTGCTCTAATCAGGCTCTCAAACTGCCTGGGTGAGGCCCATAGACATTATGGAGAGCAATTTGCTTTACTCAAAAAGTCCACCAATTTAAATGCTAATCTCATTCAGAAACACCCTCCTAGAAATATCCACAATAATGCTTGACCTCATATCTGGGCACCATGGCCTAGCCAAGTTGATACATAAAATTAATCATCACAGTCCTATTTTACAGAAAAGGGGATTAAAGATCAGAGATTTTAAATAATGTTTTAAACAAATATGAGTAATAAGGAGAGAGGTCTGGAATTCACAGCATAGCCCTGATTTCATTGTATTGTAAATCAGTCTTGCTCTCCTCTATTAGATAATCAGCAATATGAGGACAGGGGAGCCACACCTGTCTTTCTCATCATCATATTACTATGGCCCAGTGTAAATCCTGGCTCATAGTAACCACTAATTAAATGTTTGTTGAATGAATGAGTCATTGGGAGACAACTTAAAGTTCAAACTGAGCTTCAATGTGTGTACCATACATCTTAAATATCGCCCATGTTGATGGATCAAACACTGTGCTGTGGATTAAATCACTTAATACTTCTAGAATTAATTTGTAAACTGGAAAATTCCATATAAATTTAATTGTTTTGTTTGCTGGACTTTTATCCATCCATCCGTCTTCTTTGGAAAGATTTGCTGATTATTGATATTGCCCTTCTCCTCGGGCTCTCACGGTCCCCACCCAACCTCCACCCTGAAGGTAACAACTCTCCTGATTTTAACACCATAATATGACTTTGTCTATATTTGAACTTTATATAAATGGAACCAAATAGTACATATGGCTTCTTTCTCTCAACACTGTGTTTGTGAAAATTATCTATGTTGTTTGTAGCAATAGTTTGTAGAAGTATTGTAGTGATTGCTGTGTAGGCTTCCACAGCTTGGATACACCACAATTTATTTATCCATTATACTGTAGATAGACTTTTTAGTTATCTCCAGTTTTTAGCTATTGCAAAGAGGGTTACTATGAGCAATCTTGATCTAACTTTGTGTGAACATATGCATTTCTGGTCGTATATTCATACATGTGGAAATTTTGGTTCATAGGGTATACATATGACCAGCTTCAGTATATACTGCTAAAAAGTTGTCCAAAGTGATGGGCACTAATTTTTACTCACACCAGCCATGTATGAGAATTTCAGGTGCTCTGTTTATTTGCCAACACTTAGCATTGTCAGCCTTTTCAATTTAGCTATTTTATTTGGTGTACAGTGATATCTAATTATGGTTTTGGTTTTTATTTTCTCTACGATAAATGATGTTGAAACATTTTCATATGTTTATTGGCCATTTGGATATTCCACTTTGTAGGTTATTTGTCTTTTTTTTATTGACTTACTGAAACCCTTTATATATTCTAACAAATATTTATGTACTCCAAGGCCATGGATATATTTGCCTATGTTATTTTCTAGAAGCTCTATTGTATTACATTTCATATTTTGATCTATAATCTACTTGGAATTCATTTTTTGTATATTATTTCCTTTTTATTCATCTTCATGTATATTTATACAAAAGTAGCTAGCAGAAAGCCTGGCACAACAAATAAATAACAATTAAATGTGAAATAAATGTAATAAATCCAGTAGTACAAGCCAAAGTCTATGACAGTAGATGAAACAAACATGCAAATAAACCCTAAACAACCAAAAAAATAACAATAATCCTCTGCATTTTTCTTATCTATAAAAGTAGAAATATCAATCACCAACTGAACAGAAACAGCAACATTAACTTATGATGACAAAAAATTACATTATATAATCTTGATGATTTATCCAAATCCCAAACCTGTGGGAAGACAATTATTACCTATCAATATATTCTCAATCAACTTACTTAATCAGTCATCCTAAAGAGTGGACACAGTGCCTGGGAATCTTCCTTTTCCTTTTATCTCTTTTTCTTTACTGTCATTTGGATTTTTCATAATAAAAGTCATACAGGGCATTGTCAAGTCTTAATATGTCATAAAAATACAGTTTCTAGGTTCAGTAAAATGTTTCTTCTAGGAAAGTCTCAGTTGCAAATTACAAAAAAAAAGCAATTTAATATTTAACTACAGTAAAACAAAGGGAGCTTAGCTTTGAAAATATAATCAAACAGCTTAATCATATACAGAGAAGCCTATTTCAAACATAAACAAGATTCTTAGTAAAAGACGTAATACAAAGAGTAGAAGTCTTTTACTTAAAAAGAAAGAAAAAGAAAAGCTTCCAATTAGCAGACTAAAATGTGAAGCTGGAAAAAGAAAAACTCAGCATTTCGCCTTCTGGGAAAAGCAATTGGAAACAAACAAGAAAGTTTAGAAAGAAGATGTATTTAGCCTTTGCCTTCTAAATAATGACTTGGTATTACACTGCATTTAGTTCTCACTGTAAAACCTTATCTAGCCCAAGTTAATTACATTCCAATGATAGTTGTGAGAGCAATTGCCAAGATTTACTACATAAATGACATATAAATTTAGTTGCAGAATAATTAAGTCAGAATTTGAGTCCATCCATTAAGCAATGAAAGCGTAATTACATTCTTATGGACGCTTAAAACGTCACTTGCAATTCTTTAAAAATGGGTTCAACACAGATCCAGACTGCATTCACTTTCATTTGTACCTTCTTTTTTCTTTCAATTATACTAGAAAAAAAACCATAATTTGGGTAGTGCTTTGTAGGCCACATCACATTTTTTTATATATTGGGACATCTTTGTACATTTCATGCTAATGGCAGTTGAGATTGGGGTGGGAGCAAGAGGCTTTGGCCTCCCAGTGAACTCCATCAGTGACTCCTCCTTTGCCCCTTCCCCAAAAGACTGTTATTTAAAAAATATGTCCTTGTCATGTTAATGCAGCTTACACACACAAGACAAGTATCTTGAATTTCTAACCAGATTTCTGCTCCTAAATTCTTCCTACATACATGGGTATTCAGAAGCCACCTCTGGAGTTAGGACCCCAATAAAGTCTACAACCTGTTTCCTCGCTCACCTACTCATAGGCTTGCCCCTATTTATTTGGCCATATTTATTTATTTTAAAATTTTACATTTCTTATTATTACTATTATTGTTATTTTCCGGATGGCAAGATCCACTTTATATTCACCATTTTGATCCTGGAACTAGTAACTAAACAGGTGACATTCTCTTATCTCGGGTACTCCATCTTTTACAGCTCCCTGGTCCCACAAGATCGGACAAGAAACAGAGGTTTCTCATCCAGAGGAGGAAATTTTATAATGTATGTTGATTGCTATCAATTGGTAACCAATTGTTCTTTCATCCTTGAAAAAAAATCTGCAGCTATTTAATTAGTGTATAACAAGATTGATTAAGCAATGCAGTGTCAATTAACACATTTAATGTGGAGGAAGATGATATCTAGCTCTTAATTGATATCCTGTTATTCCTAAAAGTTGTATGATGAATAGGAATAAAGCTACCTAATAATTTACTTTTCTATTCTTCTCACTTGACTACCTAACAGCTAAGTTTTCTATCTATTCCCACTGTGAAGTCTCATTTACTTTTTCTCCTAGCAACCAATTTATATTTAATCATGTACAAGATCAGACTTATGGAGGGAAAAAATTAATGGTGATATCTGAATCACAAGGTAGGAAGACAAAAAGCTCAAGATTATATTTATGTGCTTGTTACCTATAGAACTGAGTGACTAGTTGAGACTAAAATTATTATAGTTTTGCTATTGAGAGTTGAACCAATCCTTTTATCCATGCAGGATTCTTGCTATTTTAAGAGTGGTCCTCAATCCAGCAGTAAAGACATCACCTGGGAGTTTGTTATAACTGTGAACTCTCAGGCCCCACCCAAGACCTACTGAAATACGGACTTTGACAAGATCCCCAGGTGACTCGAATGTCCATTAAATTTTGAGATGCATGCAACTCTGTGTTGTTTTAGATGCCTTACTGATGGGTCTTGCACCATTACCACACAAGGTAAAAAAGCAAAGTGCTTGGAAGTCATTTCCCCATCAGTACACAATCCACTTTGTTCTTAGCTTCAAATTCCCCAAGTACAATATTATTCCCCCACAATTTAGTCATCACAATGTGATTTTTCTTTGTTTTGACATTCTCTTTGTATAATTGAA
Organism: Ceratotherium simum simum; assembly: GCF_057802395.1. Classification (NCBI taxonomy): domain Eukaryota; kingdom Metazoa; phylum Chordata; class Mammalia; order Perissodactyla; family Rhinocerotidae; genus Ceratotherium; species Ceratotherium simum. Next base: position 17,468,012 of record NC_141923.1, on the reverse strand, counting down.
ATAACAGACGTCGGAGCTAGGACTAATCCTGGGACTAAAAATCAATGTTTGTTCCTTTTCCTTCTATTTTAATATCTCTACAAAGGTACTGGATGATTCGTCTCGATTTAATTCAATAAACACTTTGGGCACCTACTCTGGCCTGGACCTTGCTCTCTGGGCTGGAGATCCCACCCTGTGGAATTTGCTCTCTATTGTGGAAAGCAGCCTCACCAACAAAGCATCAGGATTCAACTTGATTAATTTGCCTGAGAAGGAGCAGAAAAGGCCTTGCAGAAAAAGTGATATCTGAGCTGGAATTCTAGAGATGAGTAAGAGTTTGGATAAGTTGAGAGGGCATTTCAGGCAGAAAGCACAGAAACATGAAATAGCTGGGGATGTTTTGGAAACTTCAAATGTTATTAGGAGGAGTGAAAGCTTTAGCTAGAGAGAGAGGCAAGATCATGAAGATGAAGTCCATGATTGGACTGTGTTGATTAAACGTGCTAGATGCTTTTTAGACATTTCTCTAAAATTTTTAATTTTTTCCACTGTAGAGAAAACCAAAGCACAGAGTCAAATTCTAAGCTCTTTAGAAATGATTCAGAAAGTTTTCTATTCTTCATTCCTGGAAATATACATGAAATCTTACCATTATTTGCAACCTTGAAACAGTAGCTTCTGACTTTTTAACCACTGAGGACTCTTTTTATTATTAAAATGTCCTACATAGGTCTCATGTTTGTAGAGATTTTTGTCTACCAAAAATATTTATCTCATTAAACACAGCCTTTATGACCAAATGATGGATATTGGTGTTGTTTGCATAATAATTTTGGAAATATACAAAATAATGGCTGCCTTTGAAGACCTCCAGGTGGGGAACCATTGATACCATCTAGTGCAATCCTCATTTGGGTACAGAATGCTCCCTCCAGGTCCCTGAGTAGTTAAGAGCTTCTCTCCTATCCCCAGCTCCCTCATTATTTCTACTGATGCCTGTATCAGTACTTCTAAAGTTGCTTGAACTTAAACATGTCTATGGGAAGGGGGATCAAGAAGAAAGACTGTCACCCAAAAAAATGAAGAGAAGTCATGGAAGCAGAGAGATCCATCAAAAATATTAGTACCTATAACATTTTTTTGTGTCTTTTTATCTGGTGTCTCCCCTCACAATCCTCTAAGCTGCTTTAATGAAAGTTCCCTTAAAAGAAAGAATCTAGGGGCCGGCCCGGTGGCACAAGCGGTTGGGTGCGTGCACTCCGCTGCGGCGGCCTGGGGTTCGCCGGTTTGGATCCCAGGAGCGCACCGACGCACTGCTTGGCAGGCCATGCTGTGGCGGCGTCCCATATAAAGTGGAGGAACTCGGGCGTGGATGTTAGCCTAGGGCCAGTCTTCCTCAACAAAAAAAAAAAAAAAAAAAAGAGGAGGACTGGCAGATGTTAGCACAGGGCTGATCTCACAAAAATAAAAAATGAAAGAATCTATTTCAAATCCATTTCTGTATCTCTAGCACTTAGCCCAGTGCTTGATATAGTAACAACTTAGTACACTTATAGTGAGTTATTTGAATAATAAAACATGCCTAACCTCCCAGTTCACATCATTGTTTACTTCTGCTTTTAGGCATTATTTGCTAAGTTGAAGTTTTTCTTTTTTTTTTATGTTTGTGTCAATTTCTTATTTCTTTATAAGAACAGGGGAGGAGGAGATGTTTTTATCCAAATGTGTGATTAATAATTCTTAGAGGAGATTGTTTGAAACCAATGTGTGGCCAATAAATCTTCTAAATCCTGCAGGCTCCTATATCCTAGGAGAAGATGGAGGCTGAAACAGAAGGAGAGCAGTCTTAGGTCTGGAAGAGAGATAAAACAAAAGGATGCCAGGGGTGCCTCCCTACGGTGTGTAAGAGAATGAGTCTGAGACATAAACCTGGGGGCCCTGGGTACCACAGAGCACAGGGCCAAGAGGAGAAATGGGCCCTCCTGCAGGTTAAAATCATATAGTCCTACTGAACAATCTTCAGTCCTGCTTGGAGTTTAAGAAGGGAAATTTTAGGACAACTAAAGGGAGGCACTCTTTTACACAGCAGATGTGAATTTTTTGAACTGTTAGGCCCAGGAGGAAGCACAGGCCAAGAATATAAGTAGGGTCAAGGTTTAAGATAAAGTATAGCTAATTGTACTCATGCATTTGCATCATGCCTCGCAATCAAAATGCTTTCATGTCCTTTATCTTGCTGAGATTTTAAGACTCACAAACTATCTAGAAGATGGATATTCTTATCTTCATTTTGCAGATGAGGAAACTTAAGCTCAAAAAGGGTAAAGAACTTGCCCAAAGTCACATATCTTTTAAGCGGCAGAGTCACATGAAAATTTGGGTTACTACCATTAACCAAATAGGAATGTTGAAAGAAGTGGGCAGGGAGGAGGCCATGACAGATCACAGAGACGTGGAGGGAAAGAAGACACTCTCCTCCTGCTTTTATGATTAGTTTAGGGGAAGATGACCATTTTCAAGCTTCGAGCTGGCTCAGGGCAGACCACTAGTGTCCTGGGAGATATTCAGAGGTATTGCACTGAAAAAGGACTCCATGTCGAAAAGACTGCCTGAACTTTTAACATGCAGAAAACATTGTATATCACCAAGAGACCAGATGTATCATGGTCAACATTTTCCAAACATCTTATTTTCATGAATGGCTATAAACATCTCACCGAAACCATGAAACCAGAGGAATGGTGAGCTAGCAGAATAATAAATCTGAGCATGTGTGGCATGATGCTGAAGACAGAAGTGCAACCCTGATTCAGTGACACTGTCTTCTCTGCCAAGGACCACGGAAACTTGCAGAAGCAGCACCCCTCCAGGATGCCTCTCAGAAACAAGCTTCACTCTGGATATTCTTTCCCTTACTCTCCAGCCGTGGCTTCCTCAGTATTCAGTTTGTATCAGACTTTACACCTTTGACCTTCGGCCAAATCCCAAATTTTCCAAGGTGAGGGACCATAATCCCATCTACTTTTATTCCTCCCACATACAGTTCATGAATAAAGTACAGCTTTCCACATTTATTGTACAACTACTACTATCTGTGCCTCTGTGCAGAGTGCTCTCTCACACGCAGAAATTCCGAAGTCAATGAATGAATAAATGAATGGCACTGTGCTTCAGTAAGACACAAAATGAAGCCCTTGATCATTTGTGATCAGTCTAAGAATGCCAAGATAATTTTTCTTTCTATTTAAAGGGGTGGAAAAGTGGCCAATGATAAGAAAGTCTTCCCAATAATTTCTGGGAATTTCAATTTTTGGATTTAGTCACTACTACTGTATATAGGGTGCCTCTTTCTGATTCAATTTTCCTTCAATTTATAATTTTATTTCTTTGTTCATGAACATTGAATAACAATTAAAGTCAAGGACAGTGCATAAAAGCAGCATTCCCACATGTCTGAAGGAGGCTCCGTAATAGTGGTGACAAGTAATTTACCGTTATGTCAAATGCTCTGAGAATGAACTGTGGAATGGGCATTACTTACACTAATAGTAATAATAGTAATGATAACAGCAATTATTGTTGTAATCGTCACCATTTTCGAGGACTTACCACATCCCAGGCACTGTTCTCAGAAATATACTTGTGTTAATTTATTTAACCTTCGCATCAGCTCTAATGAATTAGCTATTTATCCCTTGATGGAGTGAAGGAAATCGCGAGTCAGAGTGGTTAGGTAGTTTGCCCAACGTCACATAGGCAGTCAACGCAGTCCACAGGCTGATGCAGTCAAAAAGCCAAATGCTAGAGAACAGAAGGAACCCATTACAGATTCAAGAGCATTTGTTCTGTATTGAGTCAACACCAACTGCTCTCAGTTTCTCAATCTGCAGCACAAAGAAGTTTACACCAGAATGAGATCCTTCAAGACCTAAAAATCAAACACATCTAGATTGAGGGGTCAAGGCTAAAAGAGTGAAGGTGTAGGGGTCACCCGCATGTTGAGAACTTCTGATGGGAAAAATGCAAATTTCCTCTGGGTCTTCATTTTTTTTATGATTATTATACTTCAAGGAGGTGGAGTTTTGTTTTCCAAGAGTACTTTTTTTTCCCAAATAAAAACAAATGAAATGTCTATTGTAACAGGTGGTCCTTTGTAGGAAAAGCACCCAAACAGAAGTAGCAACAGCTGCAGAGGAGGGTGTTTCAAGCCACGTATTAAAATGAAGCATCATTTGTTTTTATAAAAAGATGTTTATTTTGTGATAATGGATACAATTAATAGCAACATATGCTGCAGGGTGCATACCCACCAGTAATTAATGTAGCATTAATTTAGATGCTTTTAAGGAAATGTAATAAATTTGCAAAAACAACAGGGCTTCTATGGACTCCTGTCAATAGTAAACTGGCTCTGTTTAATTAACGGAGTTTCAGTCTGATTTCGACATCTCATACCACTTGCAAGTTCTTCAGCCTGAACCTGATCCTAATAACAATGATGAAGAAACTGCTTTGTGCTTCTAATTGAATGTTGTAGGCATTTCGAACAGAGATCTGGGGGAGTGAGCAGTAATTATTTAACTTAAGAACAGCTGTGAACTGACACCATTAATGTTCATCTACCTTCATTTACACTCACAGCAATATGGCTGTTTTCAGCAAAATTTAAATTAAAGAAAACTGGATTTAAATATGAATGTAAAGAGCACACAAAAAATGATACCATAGCTGGCGACAAAAGGCACATCTCGGCTGGACTAATTGGGCTTTAAAAGTGTAATTCCGTAACTCAGAGGTAGTGGGGCAGAGGATAACTAAATCATGGGCCAGCAGTGACCCCAGTCTTCCTATCAGAGCCAAGGACTGTAACTTGACCTAATACCTGTTTGGTTTTAATGTCAAAAGTGATGCACACTTGTCAGAATGGCTATAATTAAAAAGATAAGAAATAACAAGTGTTGGAGAGGATGTGGAGAGAAGGGAACTCTCATACACTGCTGGTGGGAGTGCAAACTGGTGTAGCTACTACGGAAAACAGTATGGAGATTTCTCAAAAAATTAAAAACAAAAATACCATATGATCCAGCTATTCCACTTCTGGGTATTTATCCAAATAACATGGAATCACTAATTCAAAAAGATGTATGCACCTCTATGTTCATTGCAGCATTATTCACAATAGCCAAGACATGGAAGCAACCCACCTGACCATCAATGGAGGAACGGATAAAGAAGAGCTCATATTTATACACACACACACACACACACACACACACACACACAATGGAATGCTACTCAGCCAAAAAAAAACAAAATTGTGCCATTTGCAACAACATGGATAGACCTTGAAGTTATGATGCTAAGTGAAATAAGTCAAACAGAGAAAGACTAATACCATAGGATTTCACTCATATGTGGAAGATAAACAAACAAACACATAAATAAGGAGAACAGATTGGGGGTTACCAGAGGGGAAGGGGGTAGGGGAGGGGCAAAACAAGTAATATGTATGGTGATGGATAAAAAATGGACTGTTGGTAGTGAGCACAATGTGGTCTATACAGAAGCTGAAATATAATGATGTACACCTGACATTTACACAACGTTATAAACCAACGTAGCCTCAGAATAATTTTTTTTAAAAGTGATGCCTCTCCTCTCTGTTCTTTCCCATTGGAGTATGTTTATTAATTATATCTGATGAAAACTTTTCTTTTCCCTCATCCCCAATCCAGGGGCCTTCTTCCCAGATTGTATTCAGCAGGACAAACTTCAGGATTAAGAAGCCCATGTGACTTGGTATTTATACACCCAAGTCTGGCGGATCCTGTTGAACTCTTTATGCCTCCAAATATGCAAAGGAGACAATGTGAGTGTGGCAAGCACTGGATTCTGAGCCAGGAAACCAGGGGGTCCTTTCTTACTCTGACCCCAGAGGGCGGTTTCTTTGGGTGTGTCTAAAAATCACGGCTTTATCATCTGCAAAAGGAGAAGGTCAATCCCACGATCTCAGAGGCCTACTTCTAAGATCAGAAATATTCCATCCCTTGAAGTCCTAGCAGTAAATGTCTCACCTTGTCATACCCACTCTTAGTTTTAGATCTGGACTCAATATGGATTAATGAACAGAATGCTGAACAAGGAGAGAGAAAATCTGTTCTCTAGTCCCTTGATACTCAAAGTGCATCCTGGAGCAGTAACAGTGACATCACCTAGGGGTATGTTAGAAATACAGAATCCCACCACTGCTGCCACCAGGTACCACCAAAACCACCATCATCACCAACACTAACTCAGAATCTGCAAGATCCCCAGGCAATTTCAGTGCACATTAAAATCTAAGCAGCACTGCACTCATTCCAGCCCTGCCTCTGGCTAACTAGGAATTTGGAAGTTATACAGACCTTTAAAATACCATTCTTATTTTCAGAGACGAGCCCTCATCATCTGTTGCCAACCAGACATGATTCTAACGAGATAATGTACATGAAAGCCCTGGGAAAACTGCGAAGGGCGAGGCTGATACAGAATATTATTGAATTTTTCTAAAGAAAATGAACTATAACATTTGAAGAGATTATTTCTGAGATTCAGATATGAGCTCACCAGCTGTAATGAGGTCCCATAACTCTAGAACTGACACCTTCACCTACTCCAAAGTTTGAAAAACCACCTATAAATAAACTCACCCTCCCCCAATTCTTATACCAGTCTGGATCTCCTCTCTCCTGAGTTCCAGAGCCATACATTAGACTGTGTAGTGGACACCCATCAGGTTTTCCCACACCCTTCTCAAATTCCACGCGTCTGCCACGGAACCTGTCCTCATCAAGCCTAAACCTGCTTCAGTCTCCTGCCTCAATCAATGGCACACCTTCTACTCACTTGCTCAAACCAAAAACCTGGGGTCATCCTTCTCCCCTCTCTTTCCGCCCCCCACATGTATCCAGTCACATTTCCTTATGATTTACCTTCTAAAATTGCTTGAATCTCTCCACTTCTCTTTATCCTCCTTGCTCCCATCCTAGTCTGCAAGTTACCATCTTCTCATTGCAAGAAAGGCTGGAATGGTCTGCTTCATAGGTCAGCCAGCTTTCAGATGGCCTAGATGCTCGAATAATCTTTCTCAAGCATAGATTTGATACTGTTACTGCTCTGCTAAAGCCCCCTCCACGGCTCTTCATTACCTGAACAAGATGCAATCTCCTACACATGGTATACAGGGACCTTTCATACCCTGGCTTGGACTTAACTTCCCCCTTCAATTTTCTTTTTTTACTCCCTCATCCTGCCTTGTATTAGAGCAAAACAGAATCACTTGCAGTTTCACCGAACAAACCCGGCTCCCTCTTCCCTCTGCGTCCTCCTCTCCTAGGCTGCTCCCATCGCTGGCATGCTCTCCTCCCAAATCTTCGCCTGGCCCAACACTGCGTGACCTTCAGAATTCAGTTCAACCTCCCCTCTTATAAGACCCCTTCCCTAACTCCTCCTCTGCCATCAAACCTATTTTTGACAGTTTCTTTCTAATCACAGCCCTGTGTGCTCACTTTACCCAATATTAGGAGACAGAGAGAAAAGGTTAAAAGCACAGGCTATGGGGCCAGACTGCCTGCCTCCAAATATTGGCTCTGCCTTTCACCCACTATGTGAACTCAAGCAAGTTCCATAACCACTTGGTGCCTCAGTTTCCCTATCTGTAAATTCAGAATAACGATAACAGTGTCCTCTACAGAGAGTGATTGTTAGGATTGAAAGAAGTCATACATGTAGCAAGCACTCAATAAATATTATCTGTTTTATTAAACTTTTCTCTTTTTTTTTTGGTTATCTTTCTCATGAAAGCTCATGTTCTTTGAGATCTGGAACTTGAGCAGAGGGAGAGACCAGAACCAGATGACCTGGTTTGCATTTCTACTCTGGAACTGCTAGCTCCATGACAGGCATGCATTTCTTAACCTTTCTGAGCCTCAGTTTCCTCAATGCACAATGGTGCAGGAATAGCACCTACCCTGTAGGGTAGTGAGAATAAGTTAAGCAAAGCACTTAGATCCTCACCTGGAATTAGTAAGGGCTTGATGGAGAAATATTAGCTATTAATATTGCTTTGACTATTGTTGGTAATTCTCTTTTTTGCTTTTTGATTTGTATACTCATTGTCTAATAAAGTACCTAATAGGTGCTTGATAACTGCCAACTACATGGATATGAATGAATGAATGAATGAATTAGCCAATCCACAGGATTAAGTCTAAAACTGACTCAGCTTTGGGAAATTCAGCTTCCTCTCTTTCCCAGTCCCATTTGCCACAGACAGTAGGCAATTACTGACTAAAATTGTATTTATCTGCTTCAATCCCTAGTGAGACTGACAGCATTTGTCCCTCAGGAATCAGACTTGAAGATAAAATAACTGAGTCCTGGATCCTCAGACATGGCTGGCTCCTGTGGGACCAAGGCCAACATGTTATCTCTAATCTCTGTAGAGACTCCATGCCTTGCACTATTTTTATTTTAAAAAAGGATCTGTAAACTAGATTATGTCAAAGCTGCATCCATGAAGCTGTACAGTCTGACTTGTGAAAATAAACTCAAGGAGGCCTTGGAAATCTATCTTGGAAAGCTATGAGAATGAACTTCTCTTTACATGGAAATGGTGTTTTTTATCCACCTGGTGTAGCATCCAATTCCACATCTCCTCCACGTTGGGCACCTTCAAAGGAAAAATCTGGGAATTCGTCATAATACTGCTATGTGTGTGTGTGTGTGTGTGTGTGTGTATGTGCGTGTTGTGAGAATGGGGAAGGAGAAGAGTCACTGGACAGCTTACCCCTCAGTGGAGTGTGTATTTTCTTCTTTACACTTTTCTGGACTTGACTTTGTTTCCTGCAATGTAAATGCTTTCTGTAAGCAGGGACGTTTTCAGTTCCGCTAGTGCACCAAGCTCTTTCCCACCTTTTAGCCTCTGTGAATAATGCGATACTATCTTGAAAATTCTCGCTACCCCTCACTACCTGGGAACAGCCTCCCCAAAAATTCCTCCTCTGACTGAACTCTCTTGTCTGTATTATATTCCTGCACCACACTTTCCATTTACCTTCATGAATGACTCACAATTTACACATAATTGTCATTGTTGTTATTGCTGTGATTAGATAAGAAGTATGTGTCCTCCTCCTTGGACTGTAAGTTCTGAGAAGCCAGGAGCCCTCTGTCTTTCCCAACATGTAGCAGAGGCCTTGGCACGCATCACAGCACGTGAATGAACAAACATATCCTGGTATCTACTGCATGTAACTTAAAGAACACAGAGGCAGGGCATGGATGACTGCTCACCTGTTTGCTACAGACCTTGTTGCTGTGGCCATGAGGACACAGGAAGCACCTGGATTTGAGTGGAGCCAGACACATCCTCATGGAGGAGGCCATGTAGGAAGCAGGGCTTTAGGGGACCTAGGGATTCAACAGATACTAAGGCACTAAAATTGGAGTTTGATGGGCATTGACCAGTGGGGGGTCAAGCAGACTTGGCAGGTGAGGTCAGTGCTCCACTCACAGTTCCTCATCCTCGTCCCTACAGTGCATGCTGCCCAACTTCCACCTGCCCCAGCATCTGCCTGGTTTTGCCTGAAGGCTCTCTCTGGCCGCCAGCTCTGCCTATACACACAAGACAGAAGAATGGGGAATTGATTCCCAGCCTTCAACCAATGGCTGGTGGGAGTTGGTGTGGAAATACTCCAGCTCCCTTCACCTTCAGTAGGACAATGCTGGGATGCGTCTTTTCTACTGGCTCTCAGATTTGCTCAGCAAGGCTAAGCACCAGAGTGTTGCCCTGCACCAATGCTAAGAAGGGACCTGTGCCTTCTCTGTGCCAGCCATTGTGTAAGCTGCTGTGGGTATAGGAAAGTATAAGATGCAGGCACTGCTGCCAAAGAAGCCAAAGTCAGTCGGGATGACAGACACATCAATAGATCATTATAAATGCAATACAGGGTAGAAAGAGCAAATGACAAAGCTGTGTCCAGAGGACTTGAACTCCCAGTGGGTCTCAGGAAGAAGAGGATGCTGAGTACCTCACCAGCTGGCACACTAGGATCCCCAAGCTCACAGTGAGCACTTTACTCCCGGCATCCTCATTCCCGAATGCACAAATTGCCCAGTACTGGTACCCCTCGCACAGAGCCTGGGATCTGGAAAGAATGAGGTGGAGTTGGTGCTCTAAGATGCTTGGTGAGGATTTGAAAAAGTGCTAGTTGCAAAACCCCACAAAGCTCCCTGGGGCATGAGAAGTTTTTTTTGGGAGCGGAGAACCAGGCAATTTTATATTATACATTGTCAAACATCCACCTTAGCTCCCTTGTCTACTCCCTGGAGACAGCTGGCATAATGCTTTCTCAGAATCAAGGCATTTGACTCATCTTGAAACTGCACTTCTATGATCAAAAATCTTTAGAGTATATAAAAGGTTTTTGTGGTTCAAAAATTCAGTGACAAAATCTAATTTGATGTTGAGCAAATTAAATTTCTACTGAGGCATTCTGAAAAAATGAAATGTTATTGTAACTTACAGCTACACACAGCATAAACTCTATATAAATATCATCCAAAGGGATTTTTTTCATCATTCAAACATCATGAAGTGCTTCTAAAGTCCTCCTGACATGTTGTAATTATTTCAAGATATCATTAAGTGTCTGGGCTCCAATTTGTGTTCTCCCTTTATAGTCTTTGTCACAAAGTTTGAGAGGAGGCTAACGACATAAACTGAAATGGGGCATGGGAGCTGTATCCATTTTCTAGGGTTGCTGTCACAAAGTATCACAAGCTGAGTGGCTTAAACAACAGAAAGTTATTGTCTCACACTTGTGGAGGCTAGAAGTCCAAGATTGGTGTCGGCAGGGTTGGTGCTTTCTGATGGCTGGGAGGGACAATCTGTTCCATTCCTCTTCCTTAGCTTCTAGTGGTTTGCTGGCAATCTTAGGCATTACTCAGTGTGTAGAAGCATCACTCTGATCTCTGTCTTCATGTTCACGTGGCATTCTCCCTGTATGCATGTCTGTCTCCAAATTTCCCTTTTCATAAGGACAACAGTCATATGGATTAGAGCCCACCCTAATGACCTCATTTTAATGTGATTACCTCTGTAAAGACCCTATCTCCAAGTCAGCTTACACTCTTAGGTATGGCAGTTAGGACTTCAACATAAGAATTTTGGGGAGACACAATTCAACCCACAATAGGAGCAAATATTTATTGAGGATCTCCTTCACATTAGACCTGGTTCTAGTTACAGTACTCACTCTATTTTTGCAACACTCTTTGAAATATGCTTCATTATTACCATTTTGCAGTTTGATTCCTTCATTCCTTTGACAAATATTTTTTGAGTATCTACCATATGCCAGGAATGCTGTGGATGAGAAAGATAGGTCTCTAAGGTTTGCAATAGATTTTCAGTTTTGTTCCACATTCCTTAATATACACTCTTATTAGTTAAAAGAAAAGAAAAAGATCAAATGCAAATTTTAGAGGAACATAAAACTTTTCTCAAGATTAACATCATCAAATATATAAGTTGCAGTATCAAATCAAATATTTATATGGCACCTTTAGGGCCTCTTGTGCTATAAAACACAATGCTAATCAGAGAAGATGTAACAAATTATTAAACCCTTTTGGACTTTTCATTTATTAGAAGTAAAAATTATGCTCAAAATGTGTTAATTGGGAAACGATGCTTGCAAAAAGCCACTCGTATTTTTATTTAGAAATAAAACATGGAAGTTATCTATATGGTACTTGAGATTTTTAGCATGAAATTTAATAATTTTAAAACCAGTTGATGAAAGCAATTTCGGTCTTTTTTGGTGCTGAAAAATATAGCTCTACTTCAATAGACATTTTAACATACGTTAATTCCCAACACAAAACAAAATGAATGTCGTTTCAAAATTGATTCATTGACAAATCATTTGTCTACAAACGTAATGACCACTCACATAAACTGCATATATTATTTGTTAAAGACAAAATGTGTTCAAGTTTTTATAATTTAATGTATAATAAACTATAATTTAATAATTATATCTAGTAAAGGGTTTTTTTGTGTGTGTGTGTGTAATGAAGATTAGCCCTGAGCTAACGTCCGATGCCAATACTCCTCTTTTTGCCGAGGAAGACTGGCCCTGAGCTAACATCCGTGCCCATCTTCCTCTACCTTATATGAGATGTCACCACAGCATGGCTTGACAAGCGGTGTGTTTGGGCACGCCTGCAATCCAAATCCTCGAACCCGGGGCCACTGAAGTGGAACACGCGCTCTTAACAGCTATGCCACCAGGCCGGCCCCATAAAACTTTTTTTTTTTTAATGAACTGTATAATACTATTAACATACTGAGCCTAAATAAGTATTTTTACTTAAAATTGCTTCATTATAAATCATCCAAAATTATAGGGAAAAAAGTGTGAGTAGGTTAAGGATTCAAGGGTTTTTACATTACTTTGAAAGGTGTTAGTAAGTCAAAAAAAGCCCAGGAAATATAAAGGAATGAAATATCATTTTCTAAATATTAATTGGACAAGCCAACCTCCCTTAAAAATCTTCACAAGCTTTGCATCCCCTACAGGTGAACTGCAGCCTCCTTGGCAAGATGAAGGAGCAAGGTATTCATGACTTTGCTGGGTTTGCTCCATCTCTCACTACCCACCCCCACACACACACGCACATACACACACACAACTCTCTTGTTATCCACTTACTTCTACTCTTTGGACTGAGCTCACTGACGTTTTTCACACCTCTGTGTTCTGGGCAAGGCGTTCCTTCTACCTGAAAACCCTCATATTTCTCATCTTCCTGTGGAATCCCCCAAGCTTGACGCCCTCTGTTAAGCTTTTATGAACCGCCCCCAAACCCTAGTAAATTAATCTTTTCCTCCTCCTCCTCCAAGCAACTTCTGTGCCTGGTCCTGTAAAGGATTTTGCACATGCAATTGCCCTCTATGGCGAATGGGTCAATGCCTAGCTCTCCCCAAGATCTGGGACCCCTTGAGGGCAGGAACTAAACTCATTTTCTAGCAGATGCTTGTATGATTGACTGAATGAATGGATGTATAAATAGCCAAGTGAACATGCCTTAGGGCCCTCATCTGGAAGTAGGAATATCTTCCTTCCAAACCACATGGGGCTATGCTGAGGATGGGGGTGGAGTGTATACATAGGAATGAAACATTCCTATTACAAAACACAGTCCTTGTCAGGCAATGATTATTTGTCATACTTGACTACTAATATCTGATTAGAATGTTTCTGTAAGAAAATTTTTGTTTGCCCCAGACTTTATTCCAATCAGGAAATGCTTTGAAATTCTTACAGTGTAACTACTTCCCATGCAACCATTCATAATTGTTTTAGTGAGCAACAACTATGAGCCCCTCAGTATCCGGGGTGCTGGGGACACAGTGCTCCCTGCCTCACAGAGATTGTGGTCCAGAGTGAGGTAAAAAGAAACATGTCCTTACTCACAGGTTTATTTCTTTGACTTCAGTTCTCAAAGTATAGTTTTTACTTTCTCTCTTCATTTTTTAACTTTTCTAGTTGGAACCTAATTATCAGTAATGAGTTGTGTGGTAGGTGATTTGTAGTATATTATGAACATCTGGTGTTTGTGACAAATCTCAAATATTTCAGTTTTTACTGACCAAACACATGGTTATGGAGTACTCTTTATTCTCATCCACACTATTTGAGTTTCTTTAGAGAATGACATCAACAAAATTCCAAATTAAAAAGTAAAATGGGACATTTAAATAGCTGATAAAGTAAAATATGCTTTTTGAATTTCTTTTCATTGGTTTTTTTATTCGTTTGTGCCATGGAAATGTTAGTCGTATGAAATAAACTCTATATTTTAAAAATCTCTTAAACAGGCTATATCACAGATTAGACCAGCCCAGACCCAATGCTTGTGATAGTGTTTTATATAGATATTTAATATAAATGGCTGAGTCTCAAGGCTGATGAGTTTTTCATTTTTTTCTAATAAGCAAGATGTGCTTAACATTTCACTGCACTATAGCCCAGAGTTTTACAAAAATCTGATTAAATGATTCAGTTACAGTGAAATAGACTAAAGGGTCAGACCCAAATCTTTTGAATCCTCCTCCAGCTATCTAATAAGAGACTTGGCAGATTGTTCCGGCTAAATGTAAAGCCATTTAAATTCTCAGCAAGTATTTTAAATCTGAGTTTGACATTATAGACCACATGTCTAATAATTAGACATGTGTTAAAATCCTAGAATTTCCTTTCACCAAGAGAAGAGATGATTCTTACATAATAACAATCTTAGTCTCTCTGAATGAAAGGATCCATCTATCAAATGCCTGGAGAATAGAGATAAACTGTGCTGGGGGAGAGGGGACAAAAATTCCACATAAATCCATGTTTAGTTGGATTTAGAAACAAACTTCAAATTTGCTATCCTTGTGTAACTGTCTACTGTTAACGTATATTCTAATCAGTGTCCGACCATGTCTTTTAAATTAGAAAAACAGGGAGCAAGAGTGATATTTCATTTTTCAAAGATTGACTATTTTTCAATAGCCTCAATAGCCTTAAAAGGTTGTCTAATGGGTGAGATAATTTCTAGGGCTGAGGGGTAGGCTATCGATAAAAATAATGAAGTGGTTGTGGTAATTACCGGGGCTTGTGTTAGTACACACTTCTTTTTCTTTCCCCTGAAATATGTTGTGCAATTATTTATACATAAAGTGAAAGAAATGCTTATTAAGCCTTTATTAAAGAGATAGGGGACAGGTTATTCCCCTACTAAAAAGTTTAATGGTTTTTAAACCAAACAACCTTTAAAGTGTGGTGACAAATTGGTAGGCTAATGAGACTCAGTAAGAGGACTTATAGGCTAGTAACAAACGGCGTGTCCCACCAGCCTCAAATGAATAACTCTTTAGATGTAAACACCTTTCATCTTGAGAAATTCATTTTAAATTGAAACTTTTATGCACACATTCTTTCATTGATTGAGTTCCTATTATATGCCCAGCATGGTTACCAAGCGGGGAAAGAATGAATTATGTACCTTGTCTGGATTCTTTACACCTTGTTTGGGAGATAAAATGTCATTTGTGGAATAAATGAGGGCATGCAAACTGTATGATAAAGCAAGAGTTGTCATCAGAGCAGAGGAATTAAAAGTGAAGAGGAGTTATTGGTGAGATTCTTAGTGAAGAGTGACTTTTGAGCCTGAAATGGAAAAATGGGTATAATCTTGGAGAAAATTAAATGGATATTATGCATGGGGAAGAACTGAGAAAAGCCTGCACTCTGAATAAGTTCAGTGTTTTTGATAGAGCCAAAGAGGAGGAGGAGATAATTCGCACAGGGAAGTAGAGGGTAGTAGAGCTGAAAAGGTAGAGTGACATCAAATTACAGAGGACTTTGAATGACAAGCTAATTTCTAATTGGGTTTTTTTGTTTGTTTGCTTATATTATAAAATTTTCCAGAAATAAGAAGCACATTGTTTCTAGGATTAATCTGTATGACCAGGAACAAGTACTTCAGTATGTCTTCAGTATGCCTCCATGTTTATCATGTACATGTCGATCTACTGGCCTAAAGGACCTTTAATATCTCTATCTTCTACAAAAGTCTATGATGCTAAAATTCAAAGAGCCCTACCAATACAACATGATAGTAAAATGACATTGAGCCCAATACAATGCAGACACTCACAAATCTACTTGATCTGGAAGAAGTCAATTACAACATGAAAAAAGGATGGAACTATGGAGGTTATGCTTGGAAGCGTTATCTCCCTTCCATGGTTCCATGGCTCTATCTTTCACTGACCACCAGACACATTGACTCCTGCTCTATGCCAGGAGCCACGCTAGTCACTTGATGTGAATTCAATGCTATATTCATTTTCAGTATAAGTAAACCAAGGCTCAGAGAGAGTAACACCAAAGTCATGCAACTAGTGAGGGGTCAACATGTCATTCAAACCCAAGCCATTTCCATTTAAAAGCCTACTTATTGATATCTTTTAAAGTTTCTTTAGTGAAGGTCTGCAGTAGTAGAACTCTCAAGTTTACTTTTTTAAACCTAAAAATTCCTCTATTGTGCCCTTATTGTTGACAGATGTTCTGGGTCCACAACTCTAGGTTGACAGCTATTTTTTCCTAGAACTGTGAAGCATTCACATTCTTCTGGTTTTCATTGTTGCTGTTGAAGAGTCTGTTATCAATGGAATTTTCTGTAGCTTCTTCCTTTTTTATGATAGGCTCTGTTTTGAGTCTTCTGAAGTTTCACTACGTTGTATAGACATGAATTTCTTTTTGTTTATTCTATGTGGTTAATGTCATGCTTCTGAATCATTAACTCTTCAATTATCACCTCTCATCCATATTCCCAATTTTCGCGTTCTGGAAATCTGATTTCAAGTATTGCAGACTTTCTCAAGATTTCCTTTATGACTCTTAGTCTCTTTTTCTTATTTTTCCATTCCCTAGTCTTCTTGTCTTGCATTCTCAATAATTTCTTTAATCACTAATACCCACTCAATCTGCATCTACACTGCTTCATTCATTCATTGTTTTACACTTTAACAATTATTTTTTTGATGTCAAAATTCTAATTAAATCTTTTGCAAACCTCCTTGGTAATTTTTGACAGAGTTTGGTCACTTGTTTATTTCTTTAAATGTATTAAATTTAAATTTATTTATTTAAATTTTAAAATGTTATGTTTTTACAGATTTCATGCACAGTTATTTCATTTATCTGAAGACTTTGGAATTTGAAACATGACTTTTTTTTTTTTTTAATTTCTGTTGGCCATTACCCAAAGTGGCTTGTTTCCTTATATGTTTGGAAAAATTTTTATAATAGCTTCATAATACATTGAACTTAACTTATAGAAATATATAAAGTCCAGTTGGGGATGCTCTTCTCTAGAAATGGTGATGTTTTCTTCTGCCAAGGGTCAAATGGTGTTCATTGACCTGGGCCACATTAGCTTCTTAGATGGTCCTAGTTTAATGTGGACATATCAGATTCAGTTTCTCCACCTGGTCTCAGATCCAAGACTTAGTCATTTGATCTTGATTACAGAAGTGATATTCCTCTGTCCCACAGCCCAGTGGTGTTCATTTACTGTCTTGTCCTCTTAGAAATTCTTTCTACCATTTTTTCCCTTATACTTAACTTAGAGATGCTGTTGACCCCCTCATGCTCCCCATTCGCTCAGCTGCCAAACATTATCAATATTTCCTTAATAATAGGTTTTCCATTTGTCTTTTTCTTTCTAGAATCTGTGCCTCTCTTGCCACCTATATTTTTTTCCATAATACCCTGAACTTCCTCCTTGGAAAAATCTTCTAGTTTATTTTCTTTATGTCACTTATTTCTCTCTTTACCATCACTAACACAACACTACCAGATGTCACTTCCTTAAGCACCTATTTGTGAATTTATTGCTTAAAAGCTTTGAATTTATCACCATTAACTACAGCAGGCCTGAGCAGAGTTTTATTGGAACATAGTCTTACCTATTCATTTACTACTGTCTATGGCTGCTTTCTCACTGTAGAGCTAAGTGGTTGCAATAGAGACTGCGTGGTCCTCAAACCCTAAAATACTTACTATACTGTAAAGAAAAAGTTTTCTGATCACTGAACTTCAGAATGAAATCCAAATTCTTATCTTACTATTCAAAAAGATCCCAAGTACCTTTTCAATCTTCTCTCCCAACATTTTCCTAAAAGAAACAACAGTTCAGTCAAATTATTTCTTTAATTAGGCACATACAATTCTTGGCTTTCTATATGGAATGCTTTCTCACCCGTCTCCCATCCCATCCATTTATTTAAGATTTTTTATGTCCTCCAGGGCCCCACTTATCTACATATTCCCCAACAAAGCTTTTTCCCAACCATCTCAGCCCAAAGCTTCATTCACATAGAAACTCATAAACCATTGTCTGAGACTATTAGTCTATGTTGACATTTTCCTTGTGATGTATATGTCCCATTTCTCTAACAAGATTGTAGACAAACCCTCAAATCCTTTGAATGTTCAGCACTTAGGACAATGCCTCAAACATGGCAAGGTAGAAATGCTGGGGGCGAGGACAGGAGACAGAGTGGAGTTTAAAGCTATCTCTATCACTTACTGGCTTGCCCAAGGCTCTTAGCCTAACCCAGCCTCAGCTTCCAAATCTGCAAAATACATAAAAAATCATATTGCTTTGGTCCTCAGCTCTTCCTCCCTTCTCATCACACGGGCCTTACTCTACTTACTCAATGCTTGTCATCCACACAAGATAGTAAGCTCAGTGAAGGAGGAGCCACAACTGACTTGTTCACTGAAGTATCCTCAACTCTTGGCACAGGACCTGCAAGCATTTATTCAATGAATGAATTAAAATGTCCATCTTAAAAGGTTTCCAACAAATGCTTGTTCTCTTTCATTTTTCCCTTTTACTTTCCTATACATTATGTGGTAGGAACTCAATGAACCACCGTGATGTCATGCTGTTAGGATGTACAGAAACAACAAATTGATTTGGTAGAAAATAAACTAATAAAAATATAAGGCAAAGAGAGTTGAATGTATTACATTTGTGAAGATCACATACTTACTTTGGAGACTACAGAAGACAGATAATCTTATTTATAAAGATAATCTTTTTAAAGTCCTCATACTCCAGATATCATGAAACGCTGCATATTTGACCTTAAAAAATAACTGGAGTTTCATAAATTTTGATATCTCAGGGAAAAAATGTTCATAACCCCAAAGCGATGCCTAGGGCTTTCCAATCAAGTTTCCTTGGGCTATTTTCCTGTAGCCATTCTTTTTTGTTGCGGGGTTGTTCTATGCTAAAAAAGACATGAGAAGGTTTTCCATATTCACCTTCTTTTTCTACTGTTTCTATCAGATATTTGAGTGGGAAATGCAAATTATAAAAGTACCTAGTAAGGCAACCATGCTTACCACTCTGCAACTAACAATGAACTATCCTAAAAAGAAATTAAGAAAACAATCTCATTTACAACAGGATCAGAAAGAATAAAATGTTTAAGAATAAATTTAACCATGGAGGTGAAAGATATATACACTAAAAAATATAAGACATTGATGAAAGAAATTGAAGAAGAAACGAATAAATGGAAATCTACCCCGTGCTCATGGATTGGTTAATATTGTTAAAATGTCCATAGTATCCAAAGCAATCTACAGATTCAATGCAATATCTACCAAATTCCAATGGCATTTTTCACAGAAATAGAAAAAACAATCCTAAAATTCATATGGAACCAGAAAAGACCCCCAAATAGCCAAAATAATTTTGATAAAGAAGAACAAGTTCAGAGGTATCACACTTCCTGACTTCAAATTATATTACAAAGCTATAGTAATCCAAACAGTACGATACTAGTATAAAAACAGACTCATAAACCAATGGAGCAGAATAGAAAGCCCAGAAATAAACCAGCATATATATGGTCGACTAATCTTCAAAAAGTGCCAGGAATACACAATGGGGAAAAGATAGTCTTCTCAATAAACGGTGTCAGGAAAACTGGATATTCACATGAGAAATAGTGAAATTAGACCCTTATCTTACACCATACACCAACTCACAATGAATTAAAGACTTAAATGTATGACTTTAAACCATAAAACTTAGAAGAACATGTAGGAAAAAAGCTCCTTGTTATTCGTCTTGGCGAAATTTTTTTGCATATAACAGCAAAAGCACCAGCAACAAAAGCAAAAATAGTCAAATGGGACTATATCAAATCAAAAAATTTCTGCACAGCAAAGGAAACAATCAACAAAATGAAAAGGTAACCTATGCAATCATAGAAAATATTCACAAGCCATATATCTGATAAGAGGTTAATATCCAAAATATATAAGGAACTCATAGAACTCAATAGTAAAAAAAAAAAAAGAAAGAAAGAAAATAAACAATTTAAAAAATAGGCAAAGGACCTGAATAGACATTTTTCCAAAGAAGATATACAAATGGTCAACAGGTATATGAAAAAGTACTCAATATCACTAATCATCAGGGAAATACAAATCAAAACCACAATGAGATATCACCTCACACCTGTTAGGATGACTATTATCTAAAAAAAAATAAAAGATAAGTTTTGGCAGAGAAAAGTGAGGCCTGGTACACAGTTGGTAAGAATGTAAACTGGTACAGCCATTATGGAAAACAGTATTGAGATTCCTCAAAAAATTAAAAATAGAAATACCGTGTAATCCAACAATCCCACTTCTGGGTATTTGTCCAAAGGAATCGAAGTCAAGATCTCGAAGAGATACCTGCACTTCCATGTTTACTGCAGCACTTTTCACAATAGCCAATATATGAAAACAACTCAAAAGTCCATCAACAGGTGAATGGATAAAGAAAATGTGGTATATACATACAATGGAGTGTTATTCAGCCTTACAAAAGCAGGAAATTCTACCATTTGCTACACATGGATGGACCTGGAGGACATCATGCTAAATGAAATAAGCCAGACACAGAAAGACAAATACTGTATGATCTCATCTATATGTGGAATCTAAAATTGTCTAACTCGTAGAAGCAGAGAATAGAATGGTGGTTACCAGGGGCTGAGGAGAGGGGGAAATGGGGAGACGTTGATCAAGGGTTACATCAAGTTACATATCTTAAATATATACAAACAAACAAGTAAATAGTAGGCAGGGCTTTAGTAGAAGAGACTGGCTGAGAGGTTCAGTTCAACATTAAAGAAACATCACTCCAGAGGTCAAAAGCCAGAGGCCTCATCGTTAAGCTTGGAACCCAATGGGCAGCTGCATGATAGTGAGTTAAGTCACTTAACCTTTCTGAATTCTTCACCTACAAAACCAGGTGGATTGTTTGGTATGATCTCTGATCCTCCTTCTAGCACTAGATGAATTCATGAGTCTTTACAAATGCCTGAGGAAATTTGGATTCAAGAGTCATATTAGCCTTATTTTGCTTTCAAAGACACTACTTCTTTTTCCTTCTCCAAGAAGTCAAGAAACATTTCTCAGTAGAGAAAATCCAAGAGTGCAATGATTTGCTTCTAGACAGATTTATTGAAGATGGAGAATCCCAACGCAGGGGCATCAAGAAAATCAATGCAAGACTCTTCTAAGGGTTTTAGGAGCAATCTCTTTCTCCTATATTTAGGCAAGAAGAATTTGTAAAAATCTTTGTGTTAATAATATTGAACAATAAAACAAACCCCCCTTCAAGCAATATTTTTTCCCTAATTTTCTACATGTTTTTATAGTCAACCAATCTACTACAGCCATTTTATCCAAAGACAGCTTCTTCCTCTGACTCTTTTGTCAGCAACTTATTCCAAATTTCCAAATTTTCAATGCACTGTGGCCACAGCTGCCTTTTGTGTCTCTTTTCCTTGTTTCAAGCTTTGGCAGCAGTTTTGTGCATTATTTAAAGTGAACTAAATAATATTATTCATAAATGCCTATAGCTCCCTCCCAGCTCCTCTTCCTCCACTCTTCACATGATGATATTGGAGCTGGGATGGAGAGGAAGTCAGGTGGAGCACAAAATAATTTACTGTACTTTATAATTCTTCAAAGAGCATTTTATCTCTGCTTTCCTCCCACACACATTGTATACACACCACTGCCCTGTGGGTCACTTCAGACACCCGAAGCCAAGTCAGACAAAACACATATTACCTGTAAATTATCTCTGTAAACTATGGGAATCAGATGACACAAAGGCAAAGGGCACATCTAACGAAAAGGCTGAGCCCTGTGATTAATGAATTGGAGAAACTGGAGGCAAATAAAGTAGACAATTTTAATGAGCCTCTGACCCACCTCTAAGATGTGTGAGGAAGGAGCATGCAGGGTTTGAAGGAAAACAGGAGCAAGATATGAGGGGAAAGAAGGCATTCTAAGGAACCAGCACTTAGCAAGGTATAGACAACTAGAAGTAAAACTTACTTTATCTTTGGAGCCATAGCCTATAAAAGTTCTAACCCAATGTGTACTCATCACCAGCCCTTGGGTACAGATGACCTCAGAAAAGCAACAATAATTCAAATTTTATTGGATTGTTTTCTCTATCAACTGATACAGGAAGTCTATTGTATGCAAAATTCCCTCTCTTTATCCATCCAGGTATGTCTGCGTATCCCAGGAGATATTTTAAATGTGTTCACAAATAAATCTACCACCAGATTTAATATGCCACTGCTCCACCACATCCAATCATGGCTCTGTTGTCTCACCTGCTACTTACCTGCCCTATCTTTTCCTGCCAGTGGCCACCACCACTCCACTAGGCACCGTTGCTCACTGGGCCTCTTCCATGCCACCCAGTAGGAGCTGGCATCTTCCTGCCAGTGACTGCCACTGGCTCACTGGGCTTGCAACCCCCTGAATTTGCCTGCTACTTATCTGCCACTCATTCATTCATTCAACCAATTTTTAGCACTAACTGTGTTCCAACCACTGTCTAGGTACTTGACGAGTGGTGAACTCGTCAGATTGCTCTTAAATTTTAATGAGGTAAGAAGAATTTAAAAGCAAACAAAAAGTAAACAAGATAATTTCCGTAATTGTTAAGTATGACAAAGAAAATAAAGCACGGTAATGTGATTGCCGTACATGACTGAGCAACAACACAGAAAGAGCTTGGATCCTGACACCGTGAACACTGAAGCAGCCCATCCACCATGACCTCCTTTCATCGGGGTTCAATATGGCTGCTCCCACTCTAGTCCACGCATCCCGTTCTAGTCAGCAGAAAAGAGAGGAGGGGAAGAAAAAGCTCATGGCCACTACCTTCATAGACTCATCTCCGAAGTTGTATATACCACTTCTCCTTATATTCTCCCATCCAGACCTTAGTCACATGGCCACGTATAACTGCAAGGGGGGCTGAGAAATATAGTCCATATTCCAGTAGGTCATGTACCTAACTAAGAGTTTGGAGTTCAATTACTGTAGAGGAGAGAGGTTAGTAGTTTGGAACAAGTAGCCGTCTGACCACACTTAAATGTATTATCCTCATTTAACAAATGAGGAAACCATCAGAGAGAGAGAGAGAGAAATGGCTTGCTCAAAGTTACATAGTTACTATGCGGCAGAGCAGGGATTTCAAACCAAGGAATCTGGATCTCTCTTTGGCACATTGGGATAAATATGCCTAAATAAATGAGGGAAAAAGGGAAAGGGAGGACGGCGAGTGCATTAGGAAAGAGGAGAGGGGAACCAATGGTTACGTCCTTAATTTATGTACCTTCAGTTTAGGAGGAATATGTTTGTTTTTTTTGACACTATTATATCAGTTTATTAAAATATCGTAGTGCATGTTGATATATACATCACTTAGTCTTCCCTATTATAAGCCCCGCTAAGGAATTTATTTTATTTTTTTTAAATTTTTTGTTTATTGCAGTAACATTGGTTTATAACATTGTATAAATTTCAGGTGTACATCTTTATACTTCTATTTCTGCATAGATTACATCATGTTCACCACCCAAATACTAATTACAACCCATCACCACACACATGTGCCGAATTATCCCTTTCGCCCTCCCTCCTCCCCCCTTCCCCTCTGGTAACCACCAATCCAATCTCTGTCTCTATGTGTTTGTTTATCGTTGTTATTATCTACTACTTAATGAGGGAAATCATATGGTATTTGACCTTCTCTCTCTGACTTATTTCACTTTGCATAATACCCTCAATGTCCATCCATGTTGTCACAAATGGCTGGATTTCATTGTTTCTTATGGCTGAGTAGTATTCCATTGTGTATATATACCACAGCTGCTTTATCCATTCGTCCCTTGATGGGCACTTAGGTTGCTTCCAAGTCTTGGCTATTGTGAATAACGCTGCAATGAACACAGGGGTGCATGTATCTTTATGCATTGGTGTTTTCAAGTTCTTTGGATAAATACCCAACAGTGGAATAGCTGGATCATATGGTAGTTCTATCCTTGATTTTTTGAGGAATCTAGGAGGAATATGTTAATGTTTAAGAAGGAAAATCTAACTCCTCAGGGTGAATGTCATGTAACCCGCTTCTTTGAAGACTCACCTGCCTCGTGGAAAGACCAAATGTGGACAAGATTCAGGTTGACAATAAGGATAGAATGCAATCTTGGAGGTCGCTTGGGTACAGAAAGAGGATGATATGTGGGGAGTGGAAATTTAGCACTGCTGATTATCCAGCTCTTCTCAGCATTAAAAATGAGAAAACTAACTCCTGGTTGGCCCCTGAGCTATGAGGATCTCACATACATGCTTTCTCAGTATACTAAGCAGCAAAGAGAAAAGCAGACGGAAACAAGCAACAAGGATTCTAAATTCTCACAACCACTAATAATCTTTCCAAATTACATTTATATTTCGAAGAAATGAGAGGACTCAAGAGGCTCCAGATTCAGGAGTGTTTATCAGTTTTTATGCTTTGATAGGGGCAAGGCTTGGCATTTTCAAGAACACAATTGCATAAAGATGTTCAATCAAGGATGTTGAACTGTTTCTCCCATGGGGTCCATGGAGAGGTGGGGGGTGAGGCAGAGGTGGGGAACACGGACTCTGTGAGGTGGTGTGAGTGTGAAGGACGTGGGGAAGAGGTACATGGAAGGCAGGCACAACATAACCTCTCATTTCTCTCTTTACCACTCAAGTCTCCTTTATAGCTATAAAATTAAGGACGTGCTCTCAGTGATTTCTACTGGAAGCTAGCAAGGGTCTGAGGCAGGAGTTGACAGGACCTAAATAATCCTCAAAGAACACAAGGGAGCCACGAGGAAGTGAACTTGGGAATTTGCATAGATTCACAGGAAGTCCTGGTCTTGCAACATTTGCATAGTTTCAAACCAAGGGTTTCTAAACCTCTGAGGGATAGAAAATACCCAAGTCAATTGTGGGTTCCATCAGAAAGCAAAGCACAAGGGCTATACTGATAAGGAACTCAGGTACTTTAACACTTGGGAGCTACTGTGAATTAGTTAGCTAAGCAAGTTAGTGACTGCTAGAAGCTATGTTTATTAATAAGGAGAGGGTGCAAGAAGAAGAAGAAGGAAGAAAACTAATATTGCTTACCACCAATATGCCAAGCTGTGTGCATCCTATATTTTCTCTCATTTAATTCTCACAGTAACCCCTCTGAAGTAGGTTTTGTCTCAATGCAGAAATGTTGAAACTGAAACTCAAAGTAGATAAGTGTCTTGTCAGGTGTCACTTTGCTTGGAATGGAGGAGTTGCTTGAAGAAGAGTAAAGTTTGGCCTCTGACTCAAGGTTCCAAGAAATCCTTGGAAACTCACTCACTTTCCAAAGCCCTTGGCCATCACTGGAGGTCAGACATTCATCCCAAATGACCAAGACTCCATAATGGCACCATAAATCAGAGCAATAGGATCCAGCTCACACATAAATTGTCCTGCTTCCAGCCAACTCAAGAAGATTCAATCTTCTGGCACTAAAAAAATTGAAGAAAGTGTTCAAACTCAATTGAGACATACCAGATTGTCTGCACCTGTTTCTTTCTAAAAGGAATAAAATGTCAAGGCAAAGCAAAGCATTTAGAACAGTGGCCGTGTTGTGGCATCAAATCATCCACGGAGTTCTTTCAGAACACACAAGTTCAGACTTTCCCTTCTGGAAATTCTGATTCATTAGGCTTGGGTCACGCTAGGAAATATGCATTTCTAAAAAGCTTCACCAGGGATGTGTCACACACTTCATTGTTATTCTGATATAAACAACACAGTTGAGCCCTACTTCATTAAAACAAACTAAGTGGTAAGGAAAGGCATCTGAATGAATGAGGGATCAGTTTTAAATATTTGTAACAAACTTTAGCTCCACTACCATGGAGATTGGTAAGAATGGGGGCTCTGATGCAAGATTTTATCTCTAACTACCAATATCCCAGAGGGGGTTTTGAGAGCAAGCCCTAATAACTCCTAGATAAGCAATAATGCTCCTTGTAAGACTATCTCAGGAGAGATAATGTTGGCAAATGTGATTTCCTCCTTTGTTGATGGCTGACAGGCCCTTTGGTAACTCACGGTCCTGGTGCCTCAGACCAGCACTCCCTTAGTTGTGGCTTTTCACCTGGAGCAGCTCCTGGAGTTCATGGCTGCACAAAAATATCCCCTCCCCAGATATGTAGTTACTGATGCTTTTCAGCTGGCTGGTTCTCCACTCCCATTGCCCAGCCCAATGTATGCATCGTCCTAAACTCACAAGCTACCACATCATCACACATATCTTATCTTACACAGTGATTTGATGCCAAATCTCTCCCAAATATATTCCAAAACTCTGTAAAACATATAATGGAAACATCAACAGGGTATGTATTATTATTATTATTGTTATTGTTATTATTAAATTGAGTGTTTACTGTGCACCGGGCAATTTAAGCGCTTTATGTCTATTAACTCATTTAATCTTCAAAATAAACCTATGAGGTAAATGCTCTTACTATCCTTCATTTTACAGGTGAGGAAACCAAAGTACAAGAGGTTGAGTAAGATGACAAAGATCACAAAGCTAGAAAGTGGCAGAGGTGAGATTTGAACTCAGCCAGTCTGATTCAAGATGGCACACTCATGCTCTTAACCTCTATGAGATCCCATCTCCCCATGTTTTCCCTTTACCAGTGTGTCCTCCACTCTGGATCCCTCGTTTTAACCTATCTCTTAAGCTTCTGTTCAAATTACTAAAATCCCTCTTGTGTCCCATTTCACATCAAATACCCCACCTGCCACTGGCAGATCCATCAGGACCATCTTCCCACTCCTCCTAAAACTGATCACAGGATAACCAATACTTACCTTACAAAATGTACAGAGGTAGATATAGCATGAACATATCAGTATAATTACATAAAAGAGCCCCTGCACCCACTATTGGCATATGCTTAGTAGTCTCTCCTCTTTTGTTTGTGTTTCTATGTACAATAAACATTTTACTGTAGAGTAGTGGCTGAGTAGAAAAGTGTGATAGAGTCAAACTAGCTGGGTTTGAACACCAGCTCCAACAATTAATAGTTGCACGACACAGCCACTAGCTATCACAAGTTATTCAACCTCTTGAGGTTTCTGTTTCCTTCTCTATAACAACCATAATGAGCACTGCTGGGCTAGATACCATCCTAACTGCTTTTCAGCTGTTAACTCATTTAACCCACTGCCATAATTCATTGATAGGCACTTAGTACAGTGCCTGTTACATAGTGAGCACTCAATTGAACACACAATAACTGTCTTATGTGTGTGTGTGTGTATGTAAGTGTACCCACACACACGTAGTATATAACTTTAAACTCAACACAATTGTCTATAGGTGTCTCCCTTTCTTTTATGAATCTGGCAATTTCAACTGAAACCTGAGTTTTAACTCCAGCACTGGTAAGAGAAGAGAAAGTCCTGAAGGTCTCTCTCAGGCAGAGATATGAAAAATGGCAAAGAGAGTTAGGAGTCAGGAATTCTCTAGTTGTCTTGGAAGAACTGGTACCTCTCATCCCATCTCCAAGAACTGACTGAAGAGGGGTAAGTGGAGGTATTGAAGACCAGTGCTAATGTAGAAAAAGACAAAAATAAGCAAGAATAAAAACTCATAGCACAAAATTTAAGTCATTATTTATCGTTCTTAGAAAATGTTCTTTCTGATCAAGTGGGACTACACACAAAGGGGAGCAGGTGCCAGGTTTGCCAGGGAGGTAGAGGGACCTGAATCTTGCTCCACAGGATGGGAAGACAGCTGTGGCTGTGCCTGCTGGGGAAGATCCTAGCTTCTTTGCCTTCACTCGTTGCTTGCACCAACTTCATGCCAACCTGTCGCTTTACATCTGGGGAATTGATCCTTCTCTCCCCATTCGTCATTCCATTTCAGCTTGCATTTTAGATAAGATATTACTACCTTAGAACCCAGCTATACTCCCTTAAAGGATTCTGAGGCATCATTAATGTGTAAGTAAATAACCATGCTTCCATCTTGCATCTTTGTTCAGTCAACAATTTCGGATTAGAGTATAAAGAAAAACTTGCTCAGATCTTTACCTTGGTTATTGGAAATAGAAATTATTCATGATAGAGCAAATGATTTTAAATGCATTTAGCAGAGCTGTAGAAATTACAAAGCCACAAGGTACACTCCTAAATATAACTTTCCTAAAGTTATCAGCAAGCTCTGGAATGGAGCTACTTCACAAGTTCTTTTTTTTTCTCATACAGCAGAAACTGCACGAGGTTCATGACCACATGATAAAAGGGTCAATTGATTCTTCTTTGAGATAACGGACACATTTCAAGTATATTGACTCTACCCTGTTGTTATCAGAGGTTCGGGGATTCGATCGGAGACGTAAAAGACACTTTCCACTCCAAACAAATGGGCTGAAGGTATATTTTATTATATAGAGGATAGTAAAGGTGACAGTCTGCAAACAGATCAAATAGGTCAAATATTAAGAGGAAAAAACATCAGCCCGACTGGAAAGGGAAAACACCCACATCGGCTGAAGAGAAATGACACAAATCAACCGGAAAGAGAAACACCAGGTTGACCGAAAAGAGAACACATCAAATCAATTACTTCACATCAAATCAGTTACTCACAACATCCACGCCCCACTGCCGGGAGAGCCCTGTCAATCGACGCGGCTGGGCAAGGATCACACGTCCTGGGCAAGGTGTCCCTTCCACAGGTGGAACTCTCACCCGGTCTCAGTTTCCAGCAGTTTTTATACCATCAGTAATTTTCAGAGTAAGCAATTACAGAGTTTGCAGAGCAAGCATTTAGTGTTCCCATGCACAAATGGTTATCAGTGGCGTACGTGCACTGAGCCCCCTGGCTAACGTCCCAGCCCAGTAGTTGCGTACGTGCATTGTTCTCTTTGGTTATCGTCCCAGCCCGGCACAGATGGCCAGTCCATCCCGTGCTACGACGCTCCAAGAGCCTTGAAATGTTACAACTTGCAACTCCCTCCGTGAGAGAAGGGCCAGTTCCCACCACGCAGAAAGCAGCCTTGTATTTCTTTTTTTGTGCTGGTGGCTGTAGGTCAATGGAGCGGCCAAACATGGCTGTACTCATGTCAAGACATATTCGGCCGTGGCCGTCTCCATTAACCATAAGACACCATACGCACAGACAATGAACTTCGTACGCAAGTACATAAGGCACATCCAAGAATCCAAAATCCAATGACTACAATAATTATAAAACTATCTCAGCAATAAAGGACCCAAACCCCAAGGTAACCAATCAAACAACCCCTTAGAATATGAAATGTTATTAACTTGATCTTGCAAATCATGTACAGCATCAAAGGTAACATTAGATAAGATAACACTTAGGCCTAACAAATTAGCTTGCAGAAGTCCAGACCAGCCCCCATCACAGAGGGTAGCAGAAGGCAGGGTAATTTATAGAGAAATTATAACCAGTTCTCCGTGACTGGTCAGATATAGGCTTATACTGAGAGATTGCTTGATGTTTCTGAGACCAAATTTCTCGGCCATTCATAGTCCAGGTTATAGGTCCCACTGGTGTAGAGCAGTTGGTCCAGCAGTGCAGGGTCAAAGGTTGTCCTACGGAGACATTAGTTGGCATGTAGGTCTGCAGCAGACATGGAAGTGCAGCACAGCATAGCAAACACAGCAGGAATATCTATTCACGCAAAGAAACAGAATTTTTAGGAACATGATATAATTGTTCATTTCCTGGATACATTACTATGAGCGTTGCAGTGGGCCCTTGGGCCACTACTTCCGCGGCACGTGGAGCCGCATTGGGTGGATGTGTCACCCACACCTTTGCTCCAGGTTTCCATCCATCTGTGGACCCAAATCCTTGCATTCCTCTTTTAGTTAATTCACTTGGAGGTTGTCCTTGTGACACATTTGGAGTCAGGAGGGGAAGCACCAATAATTGTCCCACTCGTTCCCCAGACTCTACAGTTAGTACTGTGTCAGTACCATTATATAATATAAATTTTATTTCTCCTTGATAATCTGGATCAATAACTCCTCCTAGTACATCAATACCTTTTGCTGCCAGTCCAGAGCGTCCTTTTAACAAACCAAAGGTATTTTTGGGAAATTGTACCCCTATCCCAGTAGGGACTATAGACTGCTTCTTAGGGGGCAATTGAATAGAATGAACAGTAGATAAATCCAATCCAGCCGCTTCGGCCGTGGCACGAAAAGGCGGTTTAGCAGACTGAGTCAGGGGCCAATAGGTTAAGGTCATAAGCTCATGGGTGGCGGCTGCCACTTCTGTAATCTTTGCTGGTAACAACCTTGACAGAGGAGTCTCATTAGGGCCTAGTGGCCTGTTATTTAACACATTTAGAGCAGTACTTAGATGGTTGTGCCACCCTTTTAATGAGCCATGACCAAGTTTCTTCAATTGTTGTTTAAGCAATCCATTCATTCGTTCTATGAGGCCTGCAGCTTGGGGGTAATAAGGTATATGATAAATCCATTCTATATAATTTTCCTTGGTATAGGTTTGAATCAACTTACCTGTAAAGCGGGAACCGTTGTCACTCTGAATTTGCCTTGGTGTCCCATAATATAACTTAATTGTATCTAATAATTTTATGGCACTCTGTTGGGTGGCCACTTTAGCTGGTATAGCCAATAAATAACCAGAATATGTATCAACAGCAGTGCAGGCATAAGTATATCCACAAGAATTTGGCAATGGTCCAATAAAATCTATTTGCCAGGTATGGGCGGGAAATAATCCCTTTTGGATATGTCCTTGGTAGGGTGTGGAACTCCCGTTTATTTAACTGTTGGCATAACTGACACTGTTGTACTGCAGTGGCAATATCATCATGGGTGACAAGGATTCCCTTTGTTGTGCCCACCTGTATGAAGCTTGTTCTCCCAAGTGTCCACTCTTTTCGTGGACCCATTGTGCTAAGCCTGGGTTGTGCGTTGCACGAATCTGCACCAGCTGATTAGCATGAGAATTATGCTTTCGTTCTGCAGAAATTAAAGAACTGTGAGCATCAACATGAAATACAGTAACAATTGTATTTTGACACCATAACCATATGTCTTCCCATAATTTCTTTCCCCATATTTCTTTATCATTAATTTTCCAATCATGTTTTTTCATTGTGGCATCCACGTTGCCAAACCTTGTGCCACTGCCCACGAATCAGTATATATATGACATTGTTGCCCCTGTTCTTGTTGAAGTGCCTGATACACCGCATAGAGTTCAGCATATTGGCTACTCATATTATCTCCGGTGGTGACAATTGTTTGTTGGGTGGATGGGTTATAGGCAACTGCTTTCCATTTCCGTGAGCTTGATATCATTTTGGCAGAACCATCTGTAAACCACGTATGGTTTTGTTGTTCTTCAGTCAATTGATCATATGAGACACCCCATTTAACAGGAGATTCTGTTATATCAGTCTTAGGTGACACAGTTGGTTCACTGCTATATTGAGACACTTGTTCATGCAATAGAGACAACCCCTTTGGGCCAGGTTTGGCCCGGTCTTGAATATACCATTTCCATTTGATAATATTAAATTCTTGTGCTTGTCCAATTTTATGAGTAACAGGCGTGCTATGAATCCATTGCATGATGGGTATTTGGGGTCGCATAATTACCTCATGTCCCAGGGTAAGGCTTTCTGAGTCTATTAGAGCCCAGTAGCAGGCTAACAACTGTTTTTCAAAGGGACTATATCTTTCACTGGAACAGGGAAGCTTGCGACTCCAAAATCCCAGAGGATAACGTCGGGCACCTTGTTTTTGCCATAGACTCCAGCTGGCATACTGATCAATGACATCTACCTGTAACTCAATGGGTCCCGGTTTAATTGGCCATAGATCTAAAGCAGTCTGAATAGCATGCTTGGCTGCTTCAAAAGCTTCTTTTTGTTCCATTCCCCATTCAAATTCATATTTTTTCCTGGTAACTTTATATAAAGGTGCAAGGAGCCGACTTAAATGTGGAATATGTGCCCTCCAAAATCCAAATAATCCAATAAATTTTTGTGCTTCCTTTTTATTACGAGGTGCTGCAAAATCTAATATCTTTTGTCTAGCTTTAGGTAAAATTTCTTGTTTTCCATTATTCCAAAGTACTCCCAAAAATTTAACATTTGAACTCGGGCCCTGAATTTTAGCTGGATTAGTTTTCCATCCATCCTCCTCAAGTATGTCCATTACTTTTTCTAACTGTTGTTGTACCTTTTCTTCTTCATTTCCTTGGATCATAATATCATCTATATAATGTACTATTTGGACATCATCAGAAGCAGGTACCTTTGCCAAGGTCTCAGCAACCTGTCGATGGCAGATAGTGGGGCTATGCACATATCCCTGAGGAAGTCTAGTAAAGGTATATTGTTGTCCCAGCCACGTGAAAGCAAACTGTTCTTGGACACTTTTAGGTATAGGTATGGTGAAAAAGGCATTAGCCAAGTCTATGACTGCATACCAAGTGCCTGGATAACATTGCACTTTTTCTATGAGAGTAATCAAATCAGGGACGGCCGCTTGAATAGCCGGAGTCACTTTGTTTAGCTCTCTGTAATCTACAGTCATTCTCCATGTCCCATCACCTTTTTAACAGGCCAGATAGGATTATTCCAGGCTGTAGTTACTCTGCGAAGGACTTTTACAGCCAAATAATCTTCTATGGTCTCAGATATTTCTTGTTGTCCTCCAGGGATGCGATACTGTCTTTGATTGATCACTTGCGTGGCAGGTGGAATTTCTACTTCATGATGCAAACATCCCACAATTACAGCATTAATATGAAAAGACAAAGCTCTAATAGCAAATTGGTATTGTCCATCAGCCAAATTTAATGTCAATCCTTTTAGAATATCAATCCCAATTATATATTCTGGTATTGGTACAATCATAACTAGCTATGTGCGCGCGGGTAGTTGCCCAATTTGCATAGAAAGATTAGTGGTAACTGCCTGGATTTCTTTTCCTCCCAATCCAGTTATCAGAATTGATGTACCTTGAAACTTAGTTGGATTCCCATAGATAAGGGTGGCCTCTGCCCCTGTATCCACAAGTGCCTTCACACTAGTTGTAGATCCATTCTTCCAAAATATTTTAATTGGTACATGTGGTCTAATATCTTTTCTTATAGTGGCACTAATCGATACAGAGGTTTGGCCTTCCCCTCAATCACATAAGTCAGCAAGAAGAGGATCCAAGGGAGGAGGTGGTGCACTAGGTGCAGTAGGCACTGGGTTGGAAGCATTCTCTACACTGTCCCTTCTGTTCACTTGTTTTACATTCAGCCCTTTTTCTTTATATAGTTTCCATAATTCTCTAGTGTCAACTCCATCAATCTGGTCTTTAGGTACTCCTGCCTGGAGTAGGGCCAAAACATATCACCTCGAGTTATTTTATCTTTTTTAAAGAATGTTTCTCTTTTTTCTCTTCTTGGAGAGTTTTCAGTTGTCTGCCAGTCTCCCAAGTCTGCTAGCTGCATAATCTTATCTGCAAGTGTTGATATAGGGCTTTCAGTTTCATTCATGAGAAGGGTTGTAATTATTTGTTTGTATGCCGGAGGTGCAGTTTTTATCAACCTGTTTCGCACCTGGACACTTAAAGTCATTTCATTTAAAGCTTCACCACACCCCAGAAACACAGCCCGCTTCATGGTTTCTTCTCTCATCTTTTGAACACAATCTTTTAAAGTATACCAGGGTCTATTAGTGTCTGGCCACATATCATCCGTGGGGTATTTATCTTGAGCTCCTTTTACTGCAAGAGCCAATAAAGTCGTACCATCAGTGTCTTGTCCACGATCATTTGGGGGGTGAGCATTCATGCTCCAATCTCTGAAAGCTCCCCGTATTACTGGATCATTGGACAAAATTACAAATTTAAAAGCATCTCCTGCATCCAGATTAATTCCTGTAGCGCCCATATCATATAGGCGAACAAGCCAGGTTATGATGGCTTCTCCAGGCTTTTGTGTAGCCCGGGCTAAAATGTCAGAAATTTCTTGCTGGTTAAAATCCTCAATCACATCTTTCCTTACAGGATGATTACCATCCATTTCCATCCGCCGACGGCGAAGAGGACGTGCCTCTGTGCGTTTGGGCGGTTTTTCCTCTTCCTCATAATCAGTTTCAGAATCATCATCCCAGATATCACCATCCCATGTGTCCGGGTCCCACTTAGGACCGGCCGATGCTATGGCCATATGAACTTTTCGTTCATTTACCTTTCCTCTCCTCTTTCTATATTTATATTTGGCAACTCTTACAGCAGCCTTTTCTGCTATAGCTTGGTAGTTACGAGCCTGATCTCCCAGTGCATGATATTGACATTGAATCATAGCCAAGCGAGACTGCAAATCTGAATTCTCTTTTTCCAAGAGTGCCTTCTCTTTCTGTATCTTATCCCTATCTTCTATAGCCCGACGATAAGCAGTCAACAAACACCAACCTCGCCGTGCCAAAAAAGAAACATCATCTTTCTTTTTCCTTTCCACCGTCTGCAAAGCTTTGGTCACATCCAACGGTTCAAATTGTCGCAGACGAGCATCCCAAGCTTCACATAACCCTGACCTACGAGCCCACTCCCCAGCCAGAGTGCAAAAGGGAGGGTCCTCCCATCCTGGAATTTCTTCCACCTTGGCTTCAGTTACCTTTCGTTTGAATAGGAAAGGCATCTCCTTAATCGAATCCTGCTCACAGCGCCAATTATGTTATCAGAGGTTCGGGGATTCGATCGGAGACGTAAAAGACACTTTCCACTCCAAACAAATGGGCTGAAGGTATATTTTATTATATAGAGGATAGTAAAGGTGACAGTCTGCAAACAGATCAAATAGGTCAAATATTAAGAGGAAAAAACATCAGCCCGACTGGAAAGGGAAAACACCCACATCGGCTGAAGAGAAATGACACAAATCAACCGGAAAGAGAAACACCAGGTTGACCGAAAAGAGAACACATCAAATCAATTACTTCACATCAAATCAGTTACTCACAACATCCACGCCCCACTGCCGGGAGAGCCCTGTCAATCGACGCGGCTGGGCAAGGATCACACGTCCTGGGCAAGGTGTCCCTTCCACAGGTGGAACTCTCACCCGGTCTCAGTTTCCAGCAGTTTTTATACCATCAGTAATTTTCAGAGTAAGCAATTACAGAGTTTGCAGAGCAAGCATTTAGTGTTCCCATGCACAAATGGTTATCAGTGGCGTACGTGCACTGAGCCCCCTGGCTAACGTCCCAGCCCAGTAGTTGCGTACGTGCATTGTTCTCTTTGGTTATCGTCCCAGCCCGGCACAGATGGCCAGTCCATCCCGTGCTACGACGCTCCAAGAGCCTTGAAATGTTACAACTTGCAACTCCCTCCGTGAGAGAAGGGCCAGTTCCCACCACGCAGAAAGCAGCCTTGTATTTCTTTTTTTGTGCTGGTGGCTGTAGGTCAATGGAGCGGCCAAACATGGCTGTACTCATGTCAAGACACCTGTACAGCCTATCTCATCAGTATATGATGTGGAGGAAAATCCAATGTGTCATATCAGAGGATAATCTGGACCACTAACGGCTCACTTGAAGGATGCCCCTCCATACCAATCTAGACGTGCCCCACCCTTAAGAGAAGTTGCATCCTCAGAATGGGCATCAAGAAAAAAGAAAGTTGAGGAAGAGGAGGGTAGAAGGGAGAAAAAAAGGAGAAAAGAAAAGAGATAAATCAGAAGAAGTAGAGGAGCATGAAGAGGAAGAAGGAAAAGAATTTACAATATTCAACACTGAAGCCCGGATCAAAACTCTCCATTTTGAATCATTATCTGGAAATATACAATTGTTTTTTCTAGTTAAAAACTGTTGGAGAAAGTATAGAAGTAAGCAAATAACTCTCTGCTTTATTTAACTGTTAAGAGAGACGGCCATTGTCAGGGAAGTTGACAGCATTAACAATTTAAAGCATTTTTCTGACAATACATTTAATGGCCAGTTACTCTATGATGTGACGCTACTGATTTGAACTTGTCAGTTTGATGGCAAACCATTTTTCCCCTTTGTGTTTTTGCTTTCTTGACAGATAGAATCTAGTTCTGGAGCTTCTGTAAACAAGGCAATGCATGAGCCAAGCACTATCTCCTCACCATTAATACAACGCTTGTTTGACTGTGGGCTTTTTTCTTCTTCTTTTAAAGGACGAGCTCTCTGAGACAACATCTTTTAAAAATGACTGACAAAATCCAGGGAAAAGAAGAATTAACGAGCCGACTTTTTCCTTTCAGGGAATGAGACAAAACATAAATATCACATAACTAGACTTTCCATGTTTGTTTTCCAAGTACATCTTTCCTGCTTTTATATATGTGAAAGGTGAGTAATAATTTTGGAGAATATTTCATTTTTATTATATACACACATATTTAAATATATATATATGTTTCTATATAGACACATATATTTATATATACATACATGTCTGAATATGTAACTCTGAATGTGTTATTTATGTGTGTATACACACATATACCACTAGAAACATGACCCAAATTATCTATTATTTAGAGTGTTTTCTAAAGGAGAAATATCTCTCTTTACAGAATCAGAATTATTGTCTTCCCTCTCGTCTTCATTTGATTTTTCATCTCCTTTATAGATATATAAAGAGATTTCTGTACAGGAAGAGGTTTATTATAAGGAATTGGCTCATGACATTATGGAGGCTGACAAGACCCAAGATCTGCAGAGGGAGTCAGCAAGCTGGAGACCCAGGAGAGCCGATGATGTGTTTCCGGTCTGAATCTGAAGGCTTGTAGTATAATTCCAACCCACAGGCTGGCAGGCTTCACTGAGGAAGAGCTGATGTTTCAGTTCAAGTCTAAAGGCAGAAAAAAGCTCATGTCCCAGTTTGAAGGTAGTTGAGCAAGAGGAATTCTCTCTCCCTCCAGGGAGGGTCAGCCTTTTGCTCTATTCAGGCTTTAAATTGATTGGATGAGGCCCACATTGGAGGAGTGATTTGCTTTACTTAGACTACCTATTAAAATGGTAATATCACCTGAAAACACACTTACAGAAATACCCAAAATAATGTTTGACCAACATTACTGGGCACCCAGTAGCCCAGTCAAGTTGACACCTAAAATTACCTGTCACTTTCCTAAATCAATTCTTAATCTGTAATACAGAAATTAATAGGAATAGCTATGCCATAAAATTGCTGTGCAGGTTAAATTTTAAAATGAATCTAAAGCAGTCAGCAAAATGCCTGTAACATGACCAGATCTCAATAAGTGTTGGTTAGAGTCATAGCCAAGAGTAGTGATGTTCAAAGTGGGCCCTGACATCACCTCCCCCCACAGGAGAGAATCTTGATTCTGTCCCCTGCTGGCTATGTGATTTGGAGTGAGTAACTAAATCTGCCCCAGCCTCAGTTTCCTCAACTGTAAAATGCAATAATAACACCCCCCTTACAGAGTATGATGAGGATTAACTAAACTGAGGCTTCTGCATCAATTTAGCACAATGCTGGCACATATCAAGCAATCGGATATTGGGTTATCTTGTTATCACAAAAGCAAACATACTTCTACAAAGGGACTTTAATTTCCTCCTTATTCAAACCTCAAAATAAATCAGGAAGACCAATACTATTATCATCACTATTTTACAGAAGAGAAAACTGAGAACACGAGCGATTGAATGCCTTCCCGGGGATCAATCAGTGATCAGAGTTCCTCCCACATCTCGCTGAACTCTTCTCTTATTGCCCCAGCACACTGATTTCTTCCCAAGATGATCAGAAATACTCAGAACTGCTATGGGTCCTAAGCATCTCATTTTGGGAAATCCGGGTATTTACTCAGGACTGTTGACTAAAAAATGATATGCTTTATAACTCTAGATCAAGGGAAATATGGTAGAGATGGTGTGGGATATAACATTCTTCCCATCCCTTAGATTTCACTGACATACACACACACACTCCTCCTGGCAAAGGGAGCTCTTTTTCTTTGCATATTATCTAGCACTGACTATGTCAGGCACTCTACTAAGTCCTTTCCATATATTATCTTGTTTAGTCCTCATAGCGTACTATGATGTAGAAACTGTTATTATTCCCACTTTAAAAATGAGGACTTGAGGCTTAAGAGGTTTGTCTGAGATCACAGTGGTAAATAGAGAAATGGCATCCAGTTGTGCTGTCTCCAGAATGCTCTTCCCCGGCAGCCAATTCATTTATTCAATTCATTCAACACATATTTATCGCACACTTACTATGTTGCAGCATCCAGCCAGGTGTTGAGTGTACAGGGGAGGATGGAAGAAGCCATATCCTAGTGTCAAGTTTACGCTGTAGTGCATGCTTCTCAACAGGGGCAATATCATCCCCTAGAGGTGGAAAATTGGTTCTTAGGGGCAAAAAAATTTACTTCTTTTATGTATACAGCACAGATATACATACGGTACATAAACAGATAGTATACTCATAGTGGCAAAAGATTAGGGAAAAAATGTCTTCAAAGGCTCCTTAGAGGGTGATGAGAAAAGGTTGAGAAATGCTGCTCTAATGTGAGAAACATATACAGTCTTCCCTTGGTATCCACAGGGGATTGGTTCCAGGACCCCCTGGATACCAAATCTGCAGATGCTCAAGTCCCTGATATAAAATAGTGTGGTATTTACATATAACCTGCACACATCCTCCCGTATACTTTAAAGCATCGCTAAATTACTCTTAATACCAAATACAATGTAAATGCTATGCAAATAGTTGTTACCCTATATTGTTTAGGGAATAAGGACAAGGAAAAAACATCTGTACATGTTCATTACAGATGCAACCATCATAGGTCTTTTGATCCACAGTGCGTCGAAGAGGATGCAGAGTCCATGGATTTGGAGGGCTGATTGAATTAAACGAATAATTACACAAAGAAATATATGACTACAAACTGTCACATATACTATGAAGTAGAAGCAAAAGATGTTATACAAGTAAATTTTTTTTTAAAAAGAAATTTTTTTGTCTTCAGAAGGTCAGGGAAAGTATGTTTGCATAAATGACATTTGAGCTGAAACCTGAAAGATGAAAAGGAGTTAGACAGAAGAGTTTCCTGGGGTGGGAAGAACATGTGTGTAGGCCTTAAGATGTGTATTAGAGTTCTCCAGAGAAACAGAACTAAGAGGATGTGTGTGTTGTATATATATATGTATGTATGTATGTATATGTATATATACACACATATACGTATATATATGTGTATCTCTCTATATATACAGAGAGATACATATATATGTATGTGTATATATGTATGTATATATGTATGTGAAAGAGAGATTTTAAGGAATTGGCTCATGCAATTGTGGAGGCTTGGTGAGTCCAAAATCTGC
The DNA here is from genome assembly GCF_057802395.1 of Ceratotherium simum simum. Classification (NCBI taxonomy): domain Eukaryota; kingdom Metazoa; phylum Chordata; class Mammalia; order Perissodactyla; family Rhinocerotidae; genus Ceratotherium; species Ceratotherium simum. The sequence goes on along the minus strand of NC_141923.1, from coordinate 17,428,609 downwards.
AGGAGAGGCCAGCAGGCTGGAAACCCAGGAAAGAGTTGACGTTATAGGTCAAGTCTGAGGGCAATGTGCTGGCAGAATTCCTTCTTGGCCAGGCGAGGTCAGACTTTGTTCTCTTAACGCCTATGACTGACTGGATGAGACCCACCCACATTATGGAGGACAATCTGCTTTACTCATGGTCCACCAATTTAAACGTTAATCTCAAAAAAAAAAACTTCACGGAAACATTGAGAATAATATTTGACCAAATATCTAGGCACCAAGGCCCAGCCAAGTTGACACATCAAATTAACCTTCACATTTGGTCTCAGCATTTTGAAGGACAGAAAGAAAACGATTTGGTTGGAGAATGAGCTAGGAGGGACATGGTGCAGTATGAGGATAGAAAGGTGGCAGAGGCAGATTGTGCAGGGCTTTGTAGGCATAATGGGGGTTAGAACAATATCCTAAGAGTGATGGAAAGCCACTGAAGAATTACCCGGAGGGGAGTTGCCTGATTCACTTTGTTGTCACTGTGGCTGTTGTTAAGAACCATTGATGGAAGATGGCAAGAGTAGATGTGGGACGGCAGTCTGAAAGCTGCCAAGGCAGAATTTGTGATGACCCGGACTAGAATTGTGCACTTGAGGTGGAGAGGAATGCTTGGATTCCATATAGACTTCAGGGAGACACTTGATGGGACCTATTGATAGACTGGGTGTATGGATGACAGAAAAAGAATCCAAGTTTATTCCCGTATTCCTGGAGCTCTTCAAGAACCCGCTCAAACATCACTCTCTCAGTAAAGCTTTCCTTGACTTAATTATATGTTTAAGCACACACTTAGTTTGTGCATATATTGCATTAGTTTGTATTTTTATATGTCTTTCTCATGTCTGTTTCCCCAACTGATTTATTACTGCCTCAGCTTTTTTACCCTCGCATAATTGATTAGCACGGACACATATTCTCATTAACTGGAACTGGAAAGTGGACAGAATTAGGAATCCTATTTCCATCTTTAACCTTTACAGAGACCTAGTAATCATACAGCGCTTAGATTGCCATCACTCAGCTTCAGTTTCTTTTCTCATTGGAAAAGTTAATGTGTGTTCTGCAAACGTTTTGTGGTGGCTATATCACATAAGACAATACACATGTGAATATACAAAGAGAGGTACCCCTGTATACACATAATCAATATTTTCTCATTTTAAAAATAAACCAACAACATTAAGGATGTATAACAGTCTTTCATTTCCACCTGTTACACAGATAAGCTATTAATTTCACACTTCATAAGGAGCATCCTTACAGTGTGTAACAGTCATTGAGGAAAATGAGGATCTGAGTCACTTGGGATTTTCAAAGAAATGAAATGCACATAAACATAAAAAGGAAGAAAAGCCAGCAAATTGGTCAAATAGTTCTGTTCATTAGGAACTGTTCTGTCTCCGTCCAAATCAGGAAAAAAACACTCTAAAAACACTTATATAGTAGACATTTTTGTTTCTATATATATTATGTTCTCAAGGCATTTTGTCTTGTTTCATTTAGATTACAGATCATGATGTGGGTGAAAATAAGCACATTTCTATTTTAAATTTTTAAAGTTAGATCATATAATCTTCAAAAAGAAACAGGTCAATACCAGAGTTAGAACTCATAATTAACATTACTAATTCTCTATCTTAAAATTAGCCTGTGAACTATTTCTTATAAAGTTTGAAAAACTGCAATTGTCTTTAGGTTGCCCTATTTGAAAGTTAGAGTACAACAATGACTTATCATAAGAATTGAGCACTGAGGATGAAATGTAAGATCATTCTGTTTCTTCTCGTCTTTGCTCTTCTTGATGAATAAGGATCATCTAAAGTGAGCATTTCTACACATTCTCATTAGAACGATGGCATGTAGTCTGGATTATGCCTCTATACATATAGCCACCGTATGCTTGCATAACCTACTATTGATTTAGCATTTGCTTAAGTGTAAGCAATAAAGTACTGTATATTGTTATAGACTAAAGAAAATCAATAAGTAATCCCAAAAGAAGAATATCTACTCTCATCCCTAAAAGCAATATATTGTCTATAAAATGTACTAATGTTAGGAATCTAAAACTTGAGATAAATCTGTCTCTTCAATGCTTTCTGAAAATTAAACGTATTAAATTCTTATGTTTTCTGACACATGTGTATGCACACGTACAGATGCACATTTAAATATCCTATAAATAAAGGGAAAATCATGTAAATAATCACATAAGAAAAATCATTTTTAAAGCCCTCGAGATGTGGACTATCACTATACAGTTTTGTGATTTGCTAAAATAGTTCTAAATTCACCAAATAAGCAAGATACACTCATGATCAGTCTTCAGAATAGTTGTTAGAATTCAAAACTTTCCTAGAAATAAAATAATTCACAAATCCCTTTGTTGCTCAAATCTTTCTGTTATTGGTCTAATCAGTCATACAATCAATTGGATCATTCCATCAACAAATGACTTGAATAATATTTTTCACCTGCAGTTACAGATGTAAGATCAAGACTAAGAGAAGGTCTTCCTGTTCCTGATGTTCCTCTAAGATACAGCCCACATTTGTCTGCTATTGTTTTTTGTATACATTTAACAAAGTAGGTGACATAGAAAATAACTCTGTCATTAATAGGAAGCCCAAATTATTTTTGGTTTCTTAAAATAAGGCACTCAGAATCCTACAAGGACCTGGGGGGGAGGGAGTTTGAAACCTGGTTAGAATAAACAATAACCCAACTATCTTTCTCTGACAAATCCTAAAATCTCACAATAGGCAATTGTTCAATGGCCAAGGGCATCTTCTCAAACTCTAGTTCTCTTGACACTCTTTATATCAAAAATATGCATGTGTGGGAAACAGCTAGTGGTTTACTATCTTTGGCTGACAAGGACTGTGACCAAGTCATCAGGTCCCTTCATAGATAATCTCAAATCCACAGCCCTGCGGCTTTCCAAACACCCAGTAGAAATTACACCTTGTACCAAGTTAGAGTTATATCCTGTCTGATAATCAAAAAAATACATGTATACATTTAAAAAAATACCCTGAGCAGTCTAGAAGAAAATTTTTAAAAACTTAAAATGTTTTGGAAATAAGATGTTTTATCAGTTACTTATCAACTATCACTTCATTTCACTTCCGGAAGATGTGTCTTCTCTTTTCATTCTTTGGAACCACCATGCTGAATAGGTTTGAAGACAGTAGTTGATTAGAAAACCTGAATTCCATTATCTTTTTTTTTTTAAAGTCTTTTTTTTGTTTGTTTATTGCAGTAACATTGGTTTATAACATTGTAAAAATTTCAGGTGTACATCATTGTACTTCTATTTCTGCATGGACTACATCATGTTCACCACCAAAATACTAATTACAACCCATCACCACACACATGTACCGAATTATCCCCTTCACCCTCCACCCTCCCCCCTTCCCCTCTGGTAACCACCAATCCAATCTCTGTCCCTATGTGTTTGTTTATTGTTGTTATTATCTACTACTTAATGAAGGAAATCATACGGTATTTGACCTTCTCCCTCTGACTTATTTCACTTTGCATTATACCCTCAATGTCCATCCATGTTGTCACAAATGGCTGGATTTCGTCGTTTCTTATGGCTGAGTAGTATTCCATTGTGTATATATACCACAGCTTCTTTATCCATTCGTCCCTTGATGGGCACTTAGGTTGCTTCCAAGTCTTGGCTAAGGCTGCAATGAACACAGGGGTGCATGTACCTTTGCAAATTGGTGTTTTCAAGTTCTTTGGATAAATACCCAACAGTGGAATAGCTGGATCATATGGTAGTTCTATCCTTGATTTTTTGAGGAATCTCCATACTGTTTTCCATAGTGGCTGCACCAGTTTGCACTCCCACCAGCAGTGTATGAGAGTTCCCTTCTCTCCACAACCTCTCCAACACATGTTGTTTCCTGTCTTGTTAATTATAGCCATTCTGACGGGCGTGAGGTGATATCTCATTGTAGTTTTGATTTGCATTTCCCTGATAGTTAGTGATTTTGAACATCTTTTCATGTGTCTGTTGGCCATCTGTATATCTTCTTTGGAGAAATGTCTGTTCAGGTCTTCTGCCCATTTTTTAATTGGGTTGGTAGTTTTTTTGTTGTTGAGATGCATGAGTTCTTTATATATTTTGGAGATTAAGCCCTTATCAGATGTATGGTTTGCAAATATCTTCTCCCAATTGTTAGGTTGTCTTTTCGTTTTGTTGATGGTTTCCTTTGCTGTGCAGAAGCTTTTTAGTTTGATGTAGTCCCGTTTGTTTATTTTTTCTATTGTTTCTCTTGCCCGGTCAGATGTGGTGTTTGAAAAGATGTTGCTAAGACCGATGTCGAAGAGCGTACTGCCTAAGTTTTCTTCTAGAACTTTCACAGTTACAGGTCTTACATTCAAGTCTTTAATCCATTTGGAGTTAATTTTTGTGTATGGTGTAAGGTAAGGGTCTACTTTCATTTTTTTGCATATGGCTATCCAGTTTTCCCAACACCATTTGTTGAAGAGACTGTCTTTTCCCCATTGTATGTTCTTGGCTCCTTTGTCAAAGATTAGCTGTCCATAGATGTGTGGGTTTATTTATGGGCTTTCGATTCTATTCCATTGATCCGTGTGTCTGTTTTTGTGCCAGTATCATTTTATTTTGGTTACTATAGCTTTGTAGTATATTTTGAAATCAGGGAGTGTGATACCTCCAGCTTTGTTCTTTTTTCTCAGGATTCCTTTAGCTATTCGGGGTCTTTTGTTGTTCCATATAAATTTGAGGATTCTTTGTTCTATTTCTGTGAAAAATGTTGTTGGAACTTTGATAGGGATTGCATTGAATCTATAGATGGCTTTAGGAAGTATGGACATCTTAACTATGTTAATTCTTCCAATCCAAGAGCATGGAATATCTTTCCATTTCTTTGTGTCTTCTTCAATTTCTTTCAGAAATGTTTTATAGTTTTCGGTGTACAGATCTTTCACCTCTTTGGTTAAGTTTATTCCTAGGTATTTTATTCTTTTTGTTGCAATTGTAAATGGGATGGTATTCTTAATTTCTCTTTCTGCTACTTCGTTGTTAGTGTACAGAAATGCAACTGATTTTTGTATGTTGATTTTGTATCCTGCAACTTTACCATATTCGTTTATTACTTCTAAAAGTTTTCTGGTGGATTCTTTAGGGTTTTCTATATATAAAATCATGTCATCTGCAAATAGTGACAGTTTCACTTCTTCCTTTCCAATTTGGATCCCTTTTATTTCTTTCTCTTGCCTGATTGCTCTGGCTAGGACTTCCAATACTATGTTAAATAGGAGTGGTGACAGTGGGCATCCTTGTCTGGTTCCTGTTCTTAGAGGGATAGCTTTCAGTTTTTCACCATTGAGGATGATATTAGCTGTGGGTTTCTCATATATGGTCTTTATTATGTTGAGGTACTTTCCTTCTATACCCATTTTATTCAGAGTTTTTATCATAAATGGATGCTGTATCTTGTCAAATGCTTTCTCTGCATCTATTGAGATGATCATGTGATTTTTGTTCTTCATTTTATTAATGTGGTGTATTACGTTGATTGATTTGCGAATGTTAAACCATCCCTGCATCCCTGGAATAAATCCCACTTGATCATGGTGTATAATCTTTTTAACGTATTGTTGTATGCGATTTGCTAGTATTTTGTTGAGGATTTTGGCATCGATGTTCATCAGTGATATTGGCCTGTAATTTTCTTTTTTTGTGTTGTCCTTGTCTGGTTTTGGTATCAGGGTAATGTCATCTTCGTAGAATGAGTTAGGGAGCTTCCCCCCCTCCTCAATTTTTTGGAAGAGTTTGAGAAGGATAGGTATTAAGTCTTCTTTGAATGTTTGGTAGAATTCACCAGGGAAGCCGTCTGGTCCTCGACTTTTATTTTTGGGGAGGTTTTTGATTACTGTTTCAATCTCCTTACTGGTGATTGGTCTATTCAAATTCTCTACTTCTTCTTGATCCAGTTTTGGAAGGTTGTATGATTCTAAGAATTTATCCATTTCTTCCAGATTGTCGAATTGGTTGGCATATAGTTTTTCATAGTATTCTCTTATAATCTTTTGTATTTCTGAGGTGTCTGTTGTAACCTCTCCTCTTTCATTTCTGATTTTACTTATTTGTGCCTTCTCTCTTTTTTTCTTGGTGAGTCTAGCTAAAGCTTTGTCAATTTTGTTGATCTTTTCAAAGAACCAGCTCTTGGTTTTATTAATTTTTTCTATTGTTTTTTTGGTCTCTATTTTATTTATTTCTGCTCTGATTTTTATTATTTCCCTTCTTCTACTGATTTTGGGCTTTGTTTGTTCTTCTTTTTCCAGTTCCTTTAGGTGCATTGTTAGATTGTTTATTTGAGATTTTTCTTGTTTGTTGAGATAGGCCTGTATTGCTATAAACTTCCCTCTTAGAACCGCTTTTGCTGTATCCCATAAATTCTGGCATGTCGTATTTTCATTTTCATTTGTCTCCAGGTATTTTTTGATTTCTTCTTTGATTTCTTCGTTGACCCAGTCGTTGTTCAGTAGCATTTTGTTTAATCTCCATGTATTTGTGGCTTTTCTGATTTTCTTCCTATAGTTGATTTCTAGTTTCATACCGTTGTGGTCAGAAAAGATGCTTGGTATTATTTCAATCTTCTTAAATTTATGGAGACTTGTTTTGTGGCCTAATATGTGATCAATCCTGGAGAATGTTCCATGTGCATTTGAAAAGAACGTGTATTCTTCGGTTTTTGGATGGAATGCTCTGTATATATCTACTAGGTCCATCTGTTCTAGTGTGTCATTTAAGGCCAATGTTTCCTTATTGATCTTCTGTTTGGATGATCTATCCGTAGGTGTAAGTGGAGTGTTAAAGTCCCCTACTATTATTGTGTTACTGTCTATTTCTGTTTTTATGTCTGTTAATAATTGCTTTATATATTTAGGTGCACCTACATTGGGTGTGTAGATATTTACAAGTGTTATATCCTCTTGTTGGATTGTTCCCTTGATCATTATGTAATGCCCTTCTTTGTCTCTTTTTACAGTTTTTGTTTTAAAGTCTATTTTGTCTGATATTTGTACTGCTACCCCAGCTTTCTTTTCATTGTCATTTGTGTGGAGTATCTTTTTCCATCCCTTCACTTTCAGTTTGTGAGTGTCTTTAGGTCTGAAGTGTGTCTCTTGTATGCAGCATATATATGGGTCTTGTTTTTTTATCCAGTCAGCCACCCTATGCCTTTTAATTGGAGCATTTAGTCCACTGACGTTTAAAGTAGCTATTGATAAGTATGTACTTACTGCCATTTTTTAACTTTTTTTTTTTTCCTCAGTGTTTTAGTAGTCCTTCTCTGTTCCTTACTTCTTCTATACAGAATTGATGGTCACTTTAGTTTGACCTCTGTCTGAAAGCTGTACTCTTTACCTACCCTGCTCCCTCCTTTTATGTTTTTTATACCATATCCAACCTCTTTTTTGTGCATTTGTATCCATTATGTTCTAATCGTGGAAATAGATAATTTTTCCTATTTGTGGTCTTCTCTTTTCCCCTTAAATCATTCCCTTTAACATTTCTTGTAACACTGGTTTCTTGGTGACAAACTCCTTTAATTTTTGCTTATCTGGGAAAATTTTGATCTCTCCTTCCATTTTGAACGATAACCTTGCTGGGTAGAGTATTCTTGGCTGTAAGTTTTTTCCTTTTAGCACTTTAAATATATCGTGCCGTTCTCTTCTAGCCTGTAAGGTTTCTGCTGAGAAGTCAGCTGATAGCCTTATGGGGTTTCCTTTGTATGTAACTTGACATTCTCTTGCGGCTTTTAGGATTCTCTCTTTATCTTTAATTCTGGACATTTTGATTATGATGTGTCTTGGTGTGGGCCTCTTTGGGTTTATCTTGTTTGGGGCTCTCTGTGCTTCCTGTACCTGGATGTCTGTTTCCTTCCTTAGGTTAGGGAAGTTTTCATCTATTATTTCTTGAAATAGATTCTCTGCCCCCTTGTCTTGCTCTTCTCCTTCCGGGACACCTATAACACAGATGTTAGTGTGCTTGATGTTGTCCCAGAGGTCCCTTAGACTGTCCTCAGTCTTTTTAATTCTTTTCTCTTTTACCTGTTCACCTTGGGTAATTTCTTCTAGTCTTTCTTCCAGCTCACAGATCCGTTCTTCTGTATCCTCTACTCTGCTTTTGAGTCCCTCTAATGAATTTTTCATTTCCAGTATTGTATTCTTCATTTCTGATTGGTTCTTTTTTATATCTTCCATTTCTTTGTTGACATTCTCACTGAGTTCATCTATTCTTCTCCCCAGATCAGTGAGCATCCTTAACACTATTAGTTTGAACTCTCTGTTGGGTAGGTTGCTCATTTCTGTTTCACTTAGTTCCTTTTCTGGGGTTTTGTCCTGTTCCCTTACTTGGAATGTATTCTTTTGCCTCCTCATTTTGCCTCTTTCCCTGTGCTTGTGTCTACGTATTAGGTAGGTCAGCTACGTCTCCTGTTCTTGGATAGGTGACCTTATGTAAGTGATGCCTTAGGAGGCTTCCAGTGTTTCCCTCAGTTCTCAATGTTCCAGGGGTGGCCCCTATGTGGGCTACGTGTGTCCTTCTATTGTGGCCTGTTAGCTCTCCCTATAGGCACCCAGGGAGGCTGAGTTATGCTCCTGGCTAGCTGTTGTAATGCTCAGCTGCTTGTAGTTGTTGTGGGCCCTTCAGTCTCTTTATGAGGTGTGGGGAGCCCCAGCACAGTTGGCTGCAAGTTCTAATACCACATTTGTGTTGCAGTATTTCTTTTAAGTGAGTAGGCCCCCAGTGTGGCAGGTTGTTAGGCTCAGGGCCTTACAATTGCTGTAAACCTCTAGCCTATCAGGTCTCTTGTCAGCTCTCTGAGGATTGCAGCTGGGTGGGGCTGGCCTCAGGCACAGGAGCACCCAATTGTTTCAGGCTTTGGAAGGTGGGGCAAACCTCCTATGTGGGTCTTTGAGAAGCACAAGTCTTCTGCAGCTGACAAGCCCTGCTGCCCACAGGTCCACACACACAGTCAACACAGTCCTGCCCCGTGTGAGCACCCCGACCTCCCCAAGCGGACCCAGTCTCTCCACGGCAGGAGCCCCACACACTCCGCCACCACCCCACACTCTCCACCCGCTCCTTGTGCACACCCTGCCCCGCTCAAGTCAGCTCAGTTGCCAGGCTGCAGAGAATCCAGTCACCAATCTATGCAGGCCCACACGTTGCCTGAGGGCTTGTTGTTGGGTGGGGCCAGTCTCTAGGGTGGGCTGCCTGCCCTGGCTGAGCTGGATTAAATCAGTGCTCTAGCGGGTGGAGCAGACCCTGGGCTAGCAGGTCTCAGGGAGAACTCCAATGGCGTCTGTGTCAGCACGCTCACACCAGGCCACAACAATGGCCGCCACCAATGTCCCAGTCCCTGGAGAGGTCTCACCCCTCACCGAGATGCACTCAGGGCCTATTAGGTGAGTCTCTTGTCACCGAAGCACTGTGCACCCTTCTTTCTGGTGATTTTAGGATGCTTTCTGGAACGGGTGAGTTTGTGCGCGGGCCCTTTAAGAGCCAGTTTTAGTTTCTTTGTGAACCGGGTTTTCTGGGGGTGCTCCCCAATGCTTTAGTAGCAGGCAAAGTCAGATATTATGCCGCTGGTCTCGATTGTGCTGGGTCCACAAAATGCCCACAGCGGGGGCGCTCCCCGGCTCAGGGCCCCCTCCTCCAGGGAGGCTGTGTACCTGTGCGCTGCTCCCGGGCGGCCGTGATGCTGGCGGCTTGTGAAGACGGCGTTTTTCCTCTCTAGAAGGGAGTCTCTGCCTCTTCTATCCCAGTTAGGATTGTCCGTTGTTGCAGGAGTTCCTCTTATCCAGTTTTCAGTTCTGTCTCAGGGGTAATTTTTCCACGAGTAGTTGTAAATTGGCTGTGTCTGCGGGAGGAGGCGAGTTCAGAGTCTGCCTACGCCGCCATCTTGACTCCGCCCTCCTGAATTCCATTATCAACTCAAGGTTTTCCTTCCAGTTTTAGCTTTTAAAGCCAGGATCAAACTTGCATTGAGCAGTGAAATTAATTATTCTCCTTAAATGCAATTATAGCTCTAACGTGGAAGAAAATTTTTCTGATCATTTCCTGCAGCACAGTTTTAACACTGCCTATAATAGACATTGTGTTATAAGTCAAAGTAGTTCCCAGGAAGTTAAAAGATTTTTGTGTGTTTCTTTTTTGTGGGGAGAAGGGAGTCAATAGTACTGTCCTCTTCCGTGTAAAACTACTTATTTTATCTAATGGCTTGGAAAACCAGTCAACAACAAAATATGTGAAAATTAATTACATGGTTAGTGAAATCTTATTCAATGGGACAACAAAACTGGACAGCCCTAGTGCAAGGTAGACGTGGCTCTCATTCTGTGTGAGCTTTGCAACCAGCTGACTAATCCCAAACCAACTTTTAATGGAGAATTGTGAAAACTAAAACAGAGAAGGGTCTAACTCCATAGACAGGTGAAAATATACTGTGTATGTGTGTTATTATTTTACTTTCATCTGTATACAGATTTGTGTACATATACACACACAGAAATATTCTGGATATAGTTTTGTTCATTCATTTTGTAAATATCTATTGAATGTTTGTTAAATGTTAACACTCTAGTGTCAATAAGCTATTTCCAAAAAAGTGCTGCCTAGTAAAATACACAAAACGTAGTGATTTAAAACAATATTCATCTACTCTTCTACCTCATGTGTCTGTAGACTACTAGGGGGGTCTACTGACCTAGGCTGGGCCCAGCTGATCTCAATGGCTTTGCTCGTGTGTCTGTGGGCTGGTTGGCTCACTCGTGCATGTGTAGGTAAGTTGGAGGCTCGTGATAACACAAAACTACAAAAAGGAAAGCAAAAAGGTGCAAAGGCCTTTGAGGCCTATGCTCAGACCTGGCACGCCATTTGCTTCATTCTGTTGACTGAAGCAAATCCCATAGTGTAGGGAAACAGATTCTACTCCTCAAGTGAGAGGAACTGCAAAAGGTGTGACTAGAGAGACAGATAAAGAATTGGGGCCATAGGTGGGATCTATCACAACTCCTAATGTTCTCTTGGATGTAGATGTCCTCAGTAGTGACCTCAAAAACATAATGATAATCTGGAGGGAATACTACTTTTATATTTTTGTTTAAAAATCTAATTATCAAAAAACGTATTTCTTGATCCAACACAGCTGATAAATCCTTGTGTATTTATGGGTAGAAAGAGATTTTCTCCCGGTGCACAACATCAGGAGAAAAAGGATCATCTCCCCTTCCTACCTTCTCACCCTTCTCTGAACTGCAGAATAGTACACAACAGGGTGTTTGAAAACAGGCAAAATTTGTGGTCAGGGACACATCCCCCACCTCTTACTCATTGTTTACATCCATTTAGGGTGATAGAAATATTTGCTAACTTCTGTCACTGTTGTTTCCTCTAAATTGGCAAAAAATCTAATTCCACACAGAGAAGTCTCATGGAGTGACTGCAAAGATTTTTATCCATTTTAAGAAGTTGACAGCTGAAATAATAGAATGTAAATCCAAATTTTTCTAGCATGAAACTCATGACACTTTAAGTCCTCCTGCTTAAGCTGAGCTCCATGAGGGAAAACCCCTGGGGACCGCCAGTCCTTGACTTATTTGCCTTAGATCACAAACTGAGAGATGCCACCCAGGATACTGCGTTCAGCTCCTGCCATACAGCTTTGCTTTGTGCTGACTCAGTTTCAAATGAGCCATGAAGTATTACATTCTTGAGAAGGGGAAGAACTTTGACTGGTTCTTGGGCAGTGCACCAGCTGAAGTCCTAGAAGAAATAGCAGAAGAGGTCATAATGGAGTCACGGCTGTGTTTATAACTCAGAAAACAACTGTCACTTTGAGTTTGGGGAATTATTCCAGAATACAAAAGCTGAATGTTGAGGTGTTGAAGAGTGAGAGGTTGTCATTAGAATAGGCAAGCTAGTTTCTGACCAGAGTGAAAAGAAGTTGTGATCTTTTGATGCACCACCCCATGCCCTACATGGGTGGGGTTGTTTAATTGATGATTGAAAGTTCAACTGTGAGTCTACCAAAAATGTGTTTCCTACTTGGTATTTCTTTACATCTTTCCAGCATTGTGTGTTTGGTGTGTGTGTTTTAATATCTAAATTTAAAGAAGCACTTGACTCTTAATTCACAGTGGAAAATGTTTACCAGCTGGCCCTAGCAATCAAATGCAAATATGAAAATTCAGCTCAGCACACTTCTGATATTATAAGTAGTGTGTGTGGAAAATGAATTCTAACATGAAGTTATCATCTGCAGCTCCAATAGAAGCTGATGAACTACTTAATAGAATTTTAATAGAGCTTCTGAGCCCCAGATCATGAAAAAGCATGCATGCCATACAATTCATTCTCTAACTTTCCATTGGCAATGTGAGACTTTCCAAAGAAAATGATTCAGAGCAGTTTTTCTATGGAGTTCATTTACGGATTGGAGGAAAGCTCTCACAGCCGATGGTTTTTGTTAATAATTCTCCTCAGTAGAGACACAGGTTTCACTAGATAGAGAGAACTAGAAGGAATCTTGTAAAAAGACAAGATGCTAAGAAGTGGGCTAGTGTAGAAAACTCTTTAATGACAAAAACGTGGATTAAGTAAATCTTTCTGAATTCTGCTAGGAAATAAGGAGCAAGGCAAATTTTAATTAAACCTTGGACCCTAGAATTAGGAAATGAGAAAATACAAGGAAAAAAGGAAATTGTCTCTACTAAATGATTGTTCTCATTGCAATAGTCTCTTTCTCAAAATGAAAAAATGAATACTTTATGTCCAAAAAAATCATTGTTGTTGGACTATGAATTCATATATTCTTAAGACTACATTTTATGTCTCTGGTCAGTAGAATAATGCCTTTCCAGCCCCAAAGATGTTCACATCCTAATCCCCAGACTTTGTGTATACATTACCTTATCTGGCAAGGGACTTTAGAGATGTGATTACAGTTAAGTACCTTGAGATGGGAAGATTATCCTGGATTATCTGGGTGGGGCCCAAACTAATCGTATGAGCCTTTTAAAGCAGAGAATCTTTCCTGGCTGAAGAGATGCTATGTTACTAGCCTTGAAGATTGTTTTAGTTTGCTACTACTGCCATAACAAAATACCACAGACTGGGTGGCTTAAACAGCAAAAATTTATTTTCTCAGGTTCTGGAGGCTGAAGTCCAAGATCAAGGTGCCGGCAGGTTTAGTTTCTCCTGAGGCCTCTCTCCTTGGCTTGATGAGGGCCACTTCCTTTCCATGTGCTCATATGGCCTTTTCTCTGTTCACCCACACCCTTGATGTCTCTTCCTCTAGTCATAAGGACATCATTCTTACTACATTAGGGCCCCAACACACTGGCCTCATTTTAATGTAATCACCATTTTAAAGATCTTATCTCTAAATGCAGTTACATTTAAAGGTATTGAGGATTGGGACTTCAACATATGGATTTGGGGGAACATAATTCAGCCCATAACAAAGATGAAAGAAGGGGTTCATGAGCCAAGGAATGCAGGTGTACTTTAGCAGCTAGAAAAGGCAAGGAAATGGATTCTGCCCTCAAGCCTCAGAAAGAAATGCAGGCCTAATGAGACCTTGGTTTTAGCCCCCTGAAAACCATGTCAAACTTCTAATATCCAGAACTACAAAGTAATAAATTTGTATTGTTTTAAGCCACTAGATTTGTTGTTGTCTGTTATGACAACAACAGAAAGCTAATGCAATGTGCAAATTTTAACCAACAATAAATATATCTTGTGTCCCTACTATACATCCATTGCTAGATCATAGACAATAGCCTACACTCAAGGGGCTTTTGTCATTTTCCTGTTGCTGCATAATAAACCACCCCAAAGCACAGTGGTTTAAAATAGCGGTCATTTATTACAGCTCACATGTCTCCAGTGAGCTAGGGTTAGGATGCTAAAGGCCAAGCCTGGCCGGGTACCCCCACCTCGGGCTTTTGGGGCTGGGGAAGCTCCACTTCTTCTTGTAAATCTGTGGTTTACCTAGGGTGGCTTTGCTCCACATGTTTCTCATTCATCTATGACGAGCAGGCTGCCAGAACATGCTCTCATAGCAATGACAGAGGCTCAAGAGAACAAGTCTTTATACCCCTTAAAGCCTAGTCACCTAGTCTCAGACTGACACATTGTCACTTCCAACGACATGTCTTTAGCCAGAGCAAGTCATATGCCCAAGTACAGAATCAAAGGGCAAAGAAATATACTCTGCCCACAGTGAGGCCATGCAAGAGTGCGGATGCAGGGAGAGGTGAAGACCTGGTCTTGTAATGCAATCTACCACAGGGCTGACAGTCCAATTGCAGAGAGACAACTAACATACATGAGACAATAAATGTGAATTTGTAATGTAGAAGGTGGAAATATTGACGTATTGGTAAGTAAAAACCAAAACACAAAAAGGAATATAGTAATTAACATATTGTCTTTTCTCTTGCTTATGTGTAAGATTTATTTGCTCTGTCTTGCATATGTATGAAAAATAAGTATTTCATTTAACCACGTTCAGAAATCTTCCTTAAGAAAATGAAGAAGGTAATGAAGAATTTAGTAGTTGCAAAGTGAAATTGAGTCGAATACCCATTTCAGAAGAGATTCCAAATATTCTTTAAAGCCAACAAAAAACTAATCAAAGTATCTGAGGCTCAGCTGAATAGAAGAGAATAAGCTTGGAAAATTCTGACCCAAGAAATTAAATTGTCTCCATAGTAGAGTGAAAAATTTCCACAAACTTTTCCCGTCCCTCTTTGTATGCTCCTTTGCAATGTGACTTTGCAGCTCCTCCAATCCAGAAACAGAGTCCATTTCTCCACCCCTAGAACCTGGGCTCGACCATGCGATTTGCCTGAGCCACTGGGACATTAGCAAATGTGAAGCCAGCAGAAGCTATAAAAGTTCTTACACACTGGGCCTTTTCCTTTCTGGCTGCGACTCCTTCCACCACTTTGTGTACAAGCCTCGGCTGTCCTCCTAGAGGCTTGGAAACCATGTGGAGAAATGTCTCGGCCATTCCACAAGACCAATTTTCCCACCTGAGGCCACAGACATATGTGTGAGGCCACTGAGCCTCAGCCAAGCTGGTCCAAACCAGGAGAACCAATACAGCAACCCAAAGAAGTGTGAGAAATAATAAATGTTTGTTCCTTTAAGCCACTAAATGTTGGGACAGTTTGTTACTCAGAAATAGCTTACTGATAAACCTCCCTGGCAAGTGAGGTCATGTTGCTGGCAAGTGAAGAAGGAGCTGGAACTCGAACCCAAAACGTTCTACTCCTGGCTCATTCCACAAGTTCCCAACCTGGGGGCTGAGAGCTCACAAAAGCTGGCAGAACTCATGTGAGTGGTTCTATAATACATATGTACACCGTGCATTGTCTGTGATAATATTGACAATGACAGTAATAATAATATGTATTGTATTTTTGTTATGCGTCTAGAAGTACGTTAATGATGTACCTGAGTTACTTCATTTAATCCTCACCACAAACCTACATGGTAGGTCTTATTAACATTCCCATTTTACAGATGAGAAAATTCTCAGAGGTTAGAAACTTACGTGGTGTCATCCAGCCAACCATCTACACTTGAGCACACTCTTAACCAATGTCCTTCACTGAATAAAAAATGCCTGGTGCATAAATATACTACTATTTTTGAAATCTGTGTAGGTTTTATTGTGATGCATAAAATACAAAGGCACTTAATGGTGTTCCTGATTATAAAATAACATTTAAATGTTATGTTGTTTTTATGTTAAAATGGCATTCTTACATTCAAATAACTTGTAGATCAATTTACCTACTTTTCCTATATCAATACGCAGAGCCAGATAAGTAAGATTCACTAATTCATGCATTTATATATTTATCCAACATAGAATTACAAGTCCCCTCCTATGCAAAATTATCTTTATGGGAGTAGATTTTTTGATAATCTCAAAGCATATAAGTCAGTGGAACACTACAGATATAAATACCTTTACAGTAATATCTAATATTTGATGAGTACTTTCTATGTGTTGACTGCTGAACACATGAATGGGTCATACACAATGCTGAGCACTTTACATGTATCATCGCATTTGTCCCTCCAAACAACCCATGAGGTACTATTAATAGCTCCATTTACCAATGAGAAAATGGAATCACCAAAAAGTTAAGCAAAATACTCACGGTCACACATTTAATAAGAGATGGAACTGGGAGACAAGCCCAGCAATCTGGTGCCATGCTCCAAATTCTAATATGCTTCCCAAATATCGCTGCTGTTTTGAAGATCTACTGTGGTCGATCAAAGTCTAGGTTAGCCTTCAAATTTGCTAGTAGAATCTTATTAGAAAAATAAGGTATTATTTGACCACTTTTACATTTATTTATGAAAAATAACAGTTACTTAAATATTCTATTATGAGAAGTCTTAGAGGCATTTCATCGTGCATTGAATCATCCCTTTGGTTTTCAAACTTATGTATCAATTTTGGAAAAAGTTTTTTGATTCTTCCAGATATTAGTAGCTAGATTGGGATCCCAAATACAGTACTTTTGAATAGTACTAAAGCTAGGCTGCTCTGTTCCTCCACACACGCATTCAACCTCCCATCTCTATTTTCTGGCTGCATTTCATTTGTCAAACAATTCAAGACCAAGCCAGCCCAGATGGTCTAGTGGTTAAAGTTTGGTGTGCTCCACTTCTACAGAACAGAGTCACTTCCTGGGTGCGGAACCACACCACTTGTCCTTCAGTAGCCATGCTGTGGCAGTGGCTCACATAGAAGAACTAGAAGGACTTACAACTAGACTATACAACTATGTACTGGGGCTTTGTGGAGGGGAAAATAAAAGAGAGAGGAAGATTGGCAAAAGATGTTAGCTCGGGGCAAATCTTTCTCAAAAAAAAAGAGTGAAGTTGTAGGTTTAAAAAAAAAAAGTCAAGACTTGTTTAAAGTTTTTGCAGGAATTCCCATCTCCAGCGATTCTAACTCTTCGTTCACCTTGTTGCCTGAAGAACAAGCAGAAAGAATGGAAGGGGGCCAATTCAGTTTAGATAATTTCTCTGATTTTTTTTAAGCATATCACTAGCCCTTCCATTTTAACATCATTAACCTTATATTAATATGCTAATTACATCACTGTTGTATTTTTTTAAAGCCACATTATTAATTCTAATATGCTACTCCTGGCCAGTGGTAAAAACATTATAGGTAATGGGGGCAAATGAAGACTTCTCAGGAGCAAAATCTTATTTGCATATACTGTTGGAATTGAGCTGATGAAATTTGTCCCCCTCTTCCGGATGTTTTCAAAATAACTTTTCTTTCCAAATGTGTTCTCCACACACTCTTCTTCCTGATTTGATCAGAGTGATGGACTACAGGTTATAAAATTGATGGATGCCTCCCTTTTTCCATTCTCTCACCAGATGAACTGGCGAAACATGACAGTTTAGAGAAATTGATATATTTTATTGTTCAGATAAAAAGGGGATCTTCTTGTCAAATCCCTTTGCAAAAGGAATTCCTTCCAGGATGAGGTCATTGTCTATATTTATCTTAATCAGTCCTCTACCTTAGTAGGTAAATCCGATAGTATATCAAATATTATGACAGAATTCCACAGCCCACAATGTGTCCTCATACTCCAAAGTGCTTGGGAAAATAACGATCTAGGATATATTGTACCTCAGGGATCCTGAAGACCAAGTGTTACAGCAGACTCCATGGGCATCATTCATTTTATTAAAAACTCTCATTGCACTCAACACACAATGAACTCTATCGTTCTGCTTAGACACAGGCTTAAGGTTTCCTTTTCCTAAGAAATGAATCTTTTTCTAACCCTCAAATTCCTTCAAATAAATCTACTCCTCTTTCTCTTCATAGTCTTTCATAAATGAAAGAAAGAAAGAAAAAGAAAGGAAGGAAGGAAGGAGAGAGGGAGGAAAGGAAGGAAGGAGGGAGGGAAGGAAGGAAAGAGGGAAGAAAGAAGGGAAGGAATTAAGGAAGGAAAAGATAGGAAGGACACACTCTATTTTTTTATTCTACCCCAAACTTCCTGGTTTATGTCTCCATTTTTCTGATAAACTTTACTCTCAAGTGTCACCAATAGCAAATATAATAGCCTTTTCTGTAGCAAATGCTTCTCCTTTCATAGAGATAACAGTCAAACACCAAGTAGACCATCAGGAAGTATTCATGTGAGCAGCATTCTCGAGGAAAGCCCTGACTCCATCTAAAGGAACGGCTAGTCCTCAGCCCTAGCCTGTGTTGCTAGGTGGGCACTAGAGCCATGGATGCAAAATAAATATTGATTTTTATAGAAAAGATCCTGATTATTTTTGACACCTGGTTTAAAATTTTCTGTAAGCAGACACATACCCCCAAAATGCCTATGTTCTAAATATGCTGTCCATATATGACTTGTTTTGTAAGTCTGATTTTCTTATTATCTCCCATCACCCCAGTGGATTGTATTCCCTCTTTCTCCTGAATTCTCATAGCACTTTGTATCTCTCATTTTGTGTTTCTCATATTCTGCCTTATTGTTGCAATAAATTTACCCTTTATCAGCTCACTCCTACTCAGTAAGTAAGCGTTCAGCCAGTAACTGGTATAAGCATCAAGGATACTTATTATGTGTCATAACAGATGTTCTACTGTAGGATACCTCCAGTTTGGTTATTTGAACTTAAAGGTAGCATCAAGAACCCAGGTTCTTCCCACGTTTTTGCTACCTTGTTGGCTTGTCTGAGGGCAAGCTCTCCTCTAGGAAGCAAGTGAACATAACATTTCCAGGTATCAAAGCTAAAAATAAAAATATCCTGCATTTCTGTGTCTCTTTATGTCAACGAAGAAATCTTTAATAGAAGCCTCTGCTGCCAGCTTCCCCTTCTGTCTCCTTGGCTGGTGTTGAATCACGTAACCCCCCACAAACCAATCCCTGGCTTGCCATGATGGGTTTAGTCTAATGGGATCTCACCTAAGTCATGTGATGGAGGAGAAGCCATCAGAACAAAATGAGGTCTCTTCCAGCAGAGAAGAATGGAAGCAATGGTTGCTTGGTCTTTAGCAAACAGCATCTGTGACAATCTCCTATCAGACTGTAAATTTCTTGGGAACACAGGATTATATTCTTGAGTGCAACAGTCAAAATTAGTACTGGTAGGGACTTGAAGTAATGCAGTAGGAGTGGAGACCATGAATTTATGCACTTTAGCACAGAACTTGACATCTAATAAGGAATGAATAAATATTTGATTGATTGAATGGATCTAAGAAGTCTCTTAACAGAGGTATAATCAGGGCACTATGCAAAGAAGAAAGGAGGATAGAAAGAGTAACTTTGCTTGGGAGGATCAGATAAGTCTTTGTCACAGAGTTAATACATCAAGAGCCACAGTTATCCTGTTATTAAGTTATCTCTATTAGTCTTTTTTTTAGGGTGGGTTAAGAATGTAGATTGCCTTTTGTTTTATTTTTTTCTGGGTAGGAAAGATTCGCCCTGAGCTAACATCTGTTGCCAATATTCCTCTGTCTTATTTTTTCCCTCCTCAAAGCCCCAGTACATAGTTGTACATTCTAGTTGTAAGTTCTTCTAGTTCTTCTATGTGAGCCACTGCCACAGCATGACTACTGACAGATGAATGGTATGGTTCTGTGCCTGAGAACCGAGCCTGGGCCACTGAAGTGGAGTGCGCCAAACTTTAACCATTAGGCCATCAGGGCTGGCCCCATTAGTCTTTATTAAGTGAATCTACTAGTCTTTCACCACCATTGCCAGGTGGCATAACCAACATGCATGTCAAGCCTACTGCAGGTGACAGTCAGAATTTACTATTTTTCTGTTGATCTTCACTAGGCTCACAAAATTGGAACATATCTCTTTGTCTAAAAATAACTTGATAGTTACTAACAAGAAAGGAAGGCCACCTCCTACCTGTGTTCCAAATATTAAGGTCTTGGGACCTTTGCACTATTATAAAAAGGTAAACAAATAAATCTGTAATATTCTTAGTATATCCTAAATAGCTGTCCCACACATCTCTGCGTAGTACCATCTTCGAGAGGCAGGTATTTTTCAGCCTTCAGAGAGCAGAGATTTTTCATTCCTTGCCTTGAGCTTCCCTTACACTCTCCATTTTCTCACAGATTGATATGAATAAAGATTGCCACTCCACTCCAGCCTTGCGTTTTTCTTCTGAATGATACTAGGATTGGATAATCAGATCAATTTATTGTTAATCTGAAGGAATTTTCTTTCCAATGAGACTTGTCAGACACATTTATGTCCTTTGAAATCACTGTAATTGACCCAGCAGAGGGAAAATGTAGAAGAGCACCTGTCTGCTCAGGCAATCACCTACAAGAAGGGAAGCAGTGACAGCAGAAATCTCAGCTCCTTGTCCCTTGCACAGCACTCACACTGTGATGGATGCGAGTGGAGTTTCAGAAGCTTCCTTAGCTTGGGTACCAGCTAATAAAAGCGTCCCCATAAAACAGCACATGGATAACCAGTAAGGATGAAAGGCACAGCACATAACAAGAACCAAAGGCCCGTCATGGGTCCCAGCTGAGCACCTTGCTGGCAGCTGGCACTAACTGCCATCCACAGAGCGAGGACATTTTGGACTTTCCAGCATCCCAGGGCACTAGCTGACATTGCTTGAAGCAGAGGAAGTGCCTGGTCACCCCCAGAATCATGAGAAATAAGATATTCTTATTGTTTTAAGCCAATATGTTTTGGGGTAGTTTGGTAGAGAGCAGTAGGTGGCTGAAACACAGAGATCCTATGAGAGAAACCAGGAGAGTATGAGAGGTTGATATCAAGACAGTAAGTGGTCCTAAGGGACACCTTGGTTTCCAAAGACATTCCTTTTCTAGTTCCAAGAATTGTTTAGCATCACAGTAAACCCAGTTTTTGTTCAAGATGCCTTCTGTTCTTTGTAACAACTAATGAACCAACATCAGGGAGAGACAGGGCTCAGGTCAAAGATCTCAACTCTGGGTCCTGGTTATAACCCCAAGGGCTGAGAGGGTGAAGCTGGCTCTACTCTGGAAGGATCCTGCATGAAAGCCAAAAGGGGAGCTCAAGGGCAGGGCAGACGCCCACAGAGGCAGTAGGAGAGGGAAGGCAGACACACCAAACCTAACAAGTAGGGTGGCAGCTGCTCAGATCTCCCCAACCAAAGTGTTTGGACCTGGGAGCAGAGTTGAGGCTACATGTGGAGATGAAGTGACTCTAACATGGTGAGGAAGACAGACAGATCCAGAGGCAGGCAGTGACAGACACTGCCCTTGCTCGCCATGAGGAATATAGTGGGAGGGAGAACAAGGGACCCAAGAATAGCAACACAACCTCCATCTATCAGCACCGGGGCCCAAACCCCGCCTTCCCCAGCCCAGCCTCTCTGTGGGGAACTACGTGTGCATGTTGAGTTTGAGCAGTGAGCAAAATGGATGAGAGGCAGGAAAGGAAAGAGGAAGAATTGAAGCATCCCAGAGCCATCCTTCCCAACCTTGGCTTTCTTTATGTCTGTATTACAATTCAGTGTGACAGGTTAGAGCAGGTTTAGCAGGTTAGAGTCCGAGTACAGTAAGTGGGAGGAGAAGACAGACTGAGCAGGCATGGATCTGACAGAAGCATCGGCTTGTGGCCTTACTCCATCCATCTGACAGTTACTGGATGGACAGTGCAACTTGACAGGAAGCAAAGATCCACATGGCTTGATGGGGCTGTTGGCAGGTAAAGAGAACTCTAACTCAGAGCTGGACTTAAAGGATAAGTCTCATAGTAATTAGTATTTGTTGTTGGAGTAACAAACAAATCAAAAGTCTCTTGGCTTATAGTGGAAAAGTTTACTTCTTGCACTATCATGGTCATCAGTGGAGCTCTGCTCATCACAGTCACTCAAAGACCCAAGCCTTGGGAAGATCCATCCTGATGTGGCTCCATGATTGCGGAGGTAGGAGAAAAATGACCACCCGCAGGTTAGAGGCTCTCCCTGGCAGTGAGTGACACATCACTTTTGCTTACATTACACTGGCCAAAGTAAATCACATGGCCACATCTGCATCCAATAAGATAGAGCCATATAATCCTCCTGTAGGAAGAAGCTTCAGGAAGGGTTAAGAATAAAAGCCTGCCCCACGGCCCAGGACGGAAGAAAGGACCAAAGCAAGACTCCAGACATGGGGAAGCTCAGGGCCTGAGCAACTTGCCAAGGGAAGCATTTGAGCATGGAGAAAGGTCAGATATATGTGGCTGAGTCTCCAGGGGAAGAGCCACAGAAAACAGACGAAAGCAAGTTCATGAAGCCGGTGATCAAAATAAACAATAGTGATAACAGTAATAGCAGCTACCATCTATTGAACCACACTTTTTTTGAACCAGACCCTTTACACACATTATTTCATCCTCATCATACATCAGACATCCATCATTTTATCCTCACAAGAATTCTGTGAGTTTAGTGCTTCTACCTCTATATTACAGATAGGAGACTGGGATCTGCAAGATTCTATCACTTGACCAGAGTCATAATGTTAGAAAATGGCAGAGCCAGGATTTGAACCCAGCTCTGATTGCCTCCAGAGCCCGTGATCTTTCATTTCACCACAGTACCATCCTACCTCCCTTGGTACAATTGCAAATTAGGACCAACAACAAGATAGGTGTGATCTGACTCGCCAAGTCAGTGGCCTGAAATCTTCTACAGAGATGTTGAAACTAGCAACTCAAGTGTATTGTGAATATACCATATCACAGGGGAGTGGGAGGAGGAAGGTGGGAGGGCACAGAGGAGCAGGTTATAGTCAAGTTTATTCTTCCAAATTAAACCATACTATCAATTCCTTACATACAGGAAGACTCTAGTGCTGCAGAAATCAGCATCTAAAGAGTTATTTGTTGCAAACCAGGGTCAAACTTTTCTCTTTCATGCCTTATGGAGAGTCCAGCGAGCCTTATAATAAAAACAAATCCCCAGAGTGCTCTGCAGAGGAGCAGCTGTGGAGGCTTCTGTCACATGCAGATTACTATATTCTCTGACTTCACAGGTGAGCCGAGGGGATTTCACTTTGCTAGACTATTTCAGATTCACTCAGAGCATCATTTCTGCTGAACTGCACACCCATAATGAAAGCAGCCACTGTTCTCCATCTCTCCTCCATGTCTGCTTGTACGTGTTCGCTTAATGTAAGCCTCTTGCCTTATAGAGTTCAAATTAAAATGCTATTTGTCACTAAGCATTAAAAATACTCCAACTACGAGACGTAGTAGTTAAATCTGGAGATCATCCAGGGGCTTCTGTTTCCCTGGCTAAAGAAATAAGGCTCCTCGGAGTATACACACATCACTTTGGCACTTGCCTCAGGCTTTCTCAGAGCACATCTGAATTGTGTGCTTTTTATTGTACAATACAAGCCATATAGTTGGAAGAAGACTTTGGTCAGCTCTTGAGATAGATCTCTCTGGGAAATCAAGGAACTCTCAGAAAATGCATCATTTCACTGAATGATCCAGAGGCATTCAGTAGCATTAAACAAGCATTTATTGAATTCCACTCTGTACTAGATATTGTGCTCAGCAATCAAAGAACAAAGGTAGGTGAGGCATCATGCCTGCTCTCAAGGACTCTATCTGGAGGGGGTTGTAGACACACAAACGCTGTGCCACAGGAACAATACAATGTGCCAGAAAAACACTATGGAAACACCAATGTCTGTGGGTTACTTTTCTTTCTGTAAAATTCACAATCCAAATTAACATGACTTCTTTCAAATAAATCAAGGTGGATTTTTGATTACATGATTCCAAATAACCAGATGTCTACATTCAATGAATGAAGGAATAATCTGATTGTTGTGTAGACCGTGTTGTGTATCAGATATGTTCTTTAGATGCTGTTAAATATTTGCCTAAGAATGAGTTAATTAAAATACATAGTATATCAGTTTCAGCTCTGAAATATAAAGAGCTGGAAAGAGCATCAAAACTTATAACACTAGACAAACTGCAAATTACCAACTTTTCTTGATCCCATCAGAAAGTTTCGATTGCGGAGAAAATAGACAACTTGATGTCTAAAGAGAGATTGGCATCTGCTGGGAGAAACAGGAACCAAGGATTTATTTACTTGGGGCAGAGGCTGCAGGACACCACATAAACTGATATAAAGAGTACAGCTGAAATGTTTTAATGAATTGCTAAAAATGTAACATATTACAATTAATTAATTGTATCAGTGCAAGAGCACAAAGCCCTTGAGAGCCACAGACATATAGGAGGATTCACATCCTGTGCACACTTTCCTTCCATGAATCCCACAGCTGCTCACAGGGAGGACTGGGGAGAATCCTGAGGAACCTACCCAGATAGTGCTGTTTTGTGAAGTGGAACAGTAGACACTACTGAAATTCTGCCCAGACCCATCTTTCCTATCTTCCCTAAAGAAAAAAAATCCTAATTTGCATGTAGAAGGGTAACTTAGGATAGCTGTAACTCTAGGATACTGGTGGAAACGTTGGAATGGAAGCTAGGTGAATGGAAGAGTCAAACAAAGCTCTTCCCCTGGGGGAGAGACAGGAATACCAGCTAGGTCCACATGCTGCAGCGGAGAGTGTGCAAGAGCATACACCTGAGAGCCAGGGGTGAAGTGTCTGTGTAAGACGAAGGCTTCCTAAGAGTGTCAGAGAACTCCCCACTCCACCTTACTCCACCACAAGGCTAGCAATCTCAAGTACAAGTAACAGGAGAATATAACTGGAGACATACAAGAGACAGATTCTTTTCAGGGAAAACACAAAGGAAAAACCCAACTCAAGGGAAAGCAGAAATTGAAAATATGACCTTGAATCAGCCTTCACCCTTAACACAAAATGTCACTAGAGGAATTTGACACCTGTGGTGCACTCAGGGTAACCATAGCAACAGCAAACCTCACACATAGCTCAATTCTTCTCCAAATTGTCTCACCCCTGCCCCCCAACTCTAAAGGCATGCTCATCTCTAAACAAAAAAATATTTACCTTACTCTCAACTATCTGAAGTAAGACATCTGGCTTTCATCTATCTTTTGTGTGTGTCAAAAAAAATTCTGACACACACAAAATGGCAAGAGAAAACACACTATGAAGAGACAAGCAATCACTGGAACCAGACCTGGATATGAGAAACATGCTGGAAGTATTGGGCAGAGCACTTAAAATAACTATTATTAATATACTAAAGAGCCTAATGCAAAAAATAGACAATATGCAAGGTCAAATGGGTAATTCCAGCAGAGAGATGGGATTTATAACAAAGAATCAAATGTAAATGCTAAAATTGAAAAACCTTGTAAACAGGGATGAAGAATGCCTTCTATGGGTTCCTCTCAGTAAACTGAACATGGCCAAGGAAAGAAGCAAGAAACTTGGAGATAGGGCAGCAGAAATCACCCAAACTGAAATACAAAGGGAAAAAGAGTGAAAATAGAAACAGTACAGAACCATTGTCAAGAACTGCAGGAAGATATCAAATCCCTAAAATATACATTACTTGCACAGAAGAAGAAAAGAGGTATAGATGGGTATAAGAAAATTTTTCCAAGAATTTTCCAAAATTAATGACAGACACCAAACCACGAATCCAAGAAGCTCAGAGAACACCAAGCAGGATAAGATAAAATTAACCTAGGCATATCATATTCAAATTGCTATAAACCAAAACTTTAAAATCACCCAAAGAAGAGATACATTACCTATGGAGGAACAAGAGTAAAAGTTATAGGAACCTTCTCATCAGAAACTATACAAGCAAAAAGACAATGGAGTGACATCTTTAAACTCTGAAAGAAGAAAAATAAAACTGTCAACATAGAATTCTACATCAGTGAAAATATCTTTTAATATAAGGGACAAGGGAAGATTTTCCCAGACAAACAAAAACTGGGGGAATTTATTGTCAACAGACTTATTCTAAAGAAATAGTAAAGGAAGCTCTTCAGACAGAAGGAATATATCAACCAGAAACTGGGATCTACATAAAGTAATTAGTAACAAGTGAAATGAAAAAAAAGAAAGTTTTTCATCATTAGTTTTAATCGTTCTAGATGATAACTGTCTAAGGCAAAAATAGTAAAAATGTTCTACATGTTTATAGCACATGTAAAAGTAAAATATACAGCAAGTAGCACAAAGGATGGGAGGCAGGAGGATGGGAAGTAGACATGTTTATAATCCTATACATGCCACCATGCATGCCACCCCAAGATTCCATGCCCTAATCCTCAGAATATGTGACTATGATGAAATATCATTCCTATGACAATATGAGTTACCTTATAGCACAGTTGACCTTAATCAGCCTATACTGATTATCCAGGTGAGGATGATCTAATCACGTAAGCCCTTAAAGCAGAGAGCTTTGTCAGGCTGGTAGTGGAAGGAAGTCAAAAAGCATTTGAAGTGTGAGGAAGACTTAACATGTCATTGCTCCTTTGAAGATGGAGAGGATCTGTGGGAAGGAATGCTGGTGGTCTTGAAGAGTTGAGAACAGGTAGTAAGAAAACAAGGACTTCAGATCCAAAGCCACAAGGAACTGATTCTACCAAGTCAAATGATCTTGGAAGTAGATTCTTTCCCAGAGCCTCCAGATGGGAGCTCAGCCCAGGCAGACTTGGAGTGCGAGACCCTGAGAAGAAAACCCAGAGGAGCCTACCCAGATTTCTGAATTACAGAACTGTGAGATAATAAAAGGGTCTAGTTTAAGCTGCTACATTTGTGTTAATGTTTTACAGAGCAATAGAAAAATAGTACATGGCCAATCAATGCAAGCAAAAGAGAAAGAAGCTTAAAAAGCAAATGGAGAAGTTTTCCAAAAATATTACTTGAGGAAAAAAAAAACTCTGAGCCACTGGGGGCAGTGCTGCAGCAAGCTGGAAATAGCAATAAGGAAGTGCACATATGTTAGCAAAGGATCCTAGCTAACTTCATTCCACTGCAACAAATGTGTGAGAACAACCCAAATGCACATCCCTCAAGTATATCCCTTATTGTACATCTCCCTCCCTCTTTCCTATAAACAATACCTCTCTGTCCTAATAAAAGTGTTCCCACACTCAAAACGGCAGGGCTGATGACAAGGTAAACCATGAAGGATTTTTTTTGAACGTGGAGTTTTTAATGGAGGAGAAATCTCTACTCCATAAATGATTTTGGAAATTC
Source organism: Ceratotherium simum simum (assembly GCF_057802395.1). NCBI lineage: Eukaryota > Metazoa > Chordata > Mammalia > Perissodactyla > Rhinocerotidae > Ceratotherium > Ceratotherium simum. The sequence continues at coordinate 17,401,316 of NC_141923.1, read as the reverse complement.
ATCCTAGTGTTGATAAAGGTCAAATTTCCTTCCAATTGTGTTGAATCCTGGTGCAACCAACAAAGGCTACTGCTTACCAAGCTGCCTAAATTCTCCCCAGAAAAGATCGATGTATGGTTTTTGGAGTGCACACAATTCAGCGCTACAATAATTTTAGCCCCTAAAAGATGTAGCTGATGCTATTTCCAAGCCAACTGGTGAGTGTATGGTGCTAAGGACCACAGTGAACTTAACTATAGTCATGCATCAATTAACAACAGGGATATGTCCTGAGAAATGCGTCCTTAGGTGATTTCATTGTGCAAACATCACAGGGTATACCTACACAAATCTAGATGGTATAGCCTTCTGCACAGCTAGGCTATATGGTACTAATCCTTATAGGACCACTATCCCATACTTGGTTTGTCGTTGACCAAAATGTTATGTGGCACACGACTATATTCAAAAACAATGTCCTGTATGATACTTTAATGGTGAACACATGACCTTATGCATTTGTCAAAACCCATAGAATATACAAAACAGAGTCAACCCTAATATAAACTGTGGGCTTTTAGTTAATAATAATGTATCAATATTGGCTCATAGATTGCAACAAATGTACCACATTAATAATACCTTCTTCCTCTTTTCTGATCCATTAAAGTTTCCCTCTCCCTACACACACACACACACACACACACACACACACACACACACAGAGGCAGAAAACCATTAAGCACAGTGCAATCGTTGGCTTCTCTAAGACTGTCCCACACTGCTGGTTGGAGGACACACAGATTCACAACCAGACAACTCATTAGAACCATTAAAGAATGATACCGGGGTTTTCTAATTCTGAAGGCAACACCACCAATAGTCAACACTCTCCTCATATTTTCAGTGGCTTCACCATTGTAACAGGGAACAGCCAGCTAATTAAGAGATAAAAAGAGAAATAGGGCCATGAAGAAATATTAACCAGCAAAAACCATTGAATATATCAGAGACTACCCCTGATATGAAATTATTTTCCATTAGCTCCATTTCCAAACCTATCTAAACTAAAAAGAAAATTAGTAAACTTAAAATTTGCTGTTTCCCTAGGAATAAAATTGTGGTTACCTTGGCTTTTCAGAAGATGAAAGAAAATCACCAGGCATAGTAAAAAAAATCAGCAAATCACAAGGAGACCATTTTGAGTCTTCAGGGCAAATATTTTCTTTTGAAAAAAATTTCCTCCAAGAAGAAAAGAAACATTCTCAGAGGAAAATTTCTAATTTATTTTCTGAATGAATTTCAAGAGAAATTTGCTTATTTGAAGTAGGGGCAAGATTTGGTTCTTGAAAGACAAGACTAGCAAAATTTAAAATGGTTTGGGGGCAATAAAAATGTAGATCATACAATGCAGGAAACCAAATATGTGATTTACAATATCAACACAAAAAATCCTGCAAGATGATAAAGACAAAGGAAAAAAAGATAATGAGAAAAAGTTAAGAGAATGATGAAGGATAAATCCATGAGATCTAAAACATGTAAAACTGGAATTCAGAAGAACATAATAATTCCAGAAGAAGATAAGAAGATAACAAGATAATTCCAGAAGATAACAAAGTAAAGCAAGAATATACAATAAACAAATAATATTAGAATATTTGCTTAGCAGAAAGAGAAATTTTCAGATTCAAAGAGGCCACTGGGATCCCAGCAAAATCAAAGAAAGTGTGTACACAAATTAATATTTTTAATTTCTAATGAAAAACATATTTTATAAGCAGCGGGGAGATAGGTAAAAAGAAGAAACAAAGAAAACAGTTACTGACAAAGTAAAACCACTTGTTTTTAACATCAAAACTGCCATAACACTGACTGTCCTTATATTTGAGTTTACAAACTGGCTATTCTAGGATAGATTCAGCCAGAAAATTTATTTTGTACAAAAATTCGAAGCTTTGAAAAATTGAAAGTTCTGACAACAACAAGCCTACATTCCCTGTAACAACACTGGCAAAATGGAGACTGAAAAACGAAAAAAAGCCATCTATAAATTATACCTAATTCTCCTCACAATTTTGCCAATGGTCAATCATGTTTTGAAGTATCCAAAGAGAGTGTAGCTATCTCTAGAAGAAACTGTGGGGGACAGCTAACAAAATCCTGGATTTGGAGCCATAAAACTGACTTAAGTCCAAATCTTGCCTTCTCTGTGCCCACTAGTTATGTGATTTCAGGCAAATTACTTTTTTACTTGGGCACTTTGTTTTATTCTGCCATGACATGGGCATAACGATGTATTCAGTAGTCAAAGTCATGCCCCCACCAATGCCCTGCATTAATATATTAGGATGCATTAAGACAAGAAAACTGATGACATACGCAAAAAGGTGACAAGAGATTAGAAGGATAGTTTCTAATGAAATCTGAGGGTTAATCATAGAAACCAGATATTGAAAGAAGTCACAAAATATTCTACTAAATACTGATACAAGCAGAATCACGATATTGCCCCAAGTATTTCTTAACTTGATCAAAAAATGTTAATACTATGCTTATGACAAGCATAATAGTAATCTTGGCTCTATAGAGTTTTTAAAAAAATGTTGAATGGCGTGACCATTGCCTTTTATGGTCTTATAAATTCTAACGGAAAGTAAGACATACACCCCTGAATAGATGGAAACAAGGATAGTTATGGAATACATAGATGAAAAGACTAAATAATAAGTGCCATAGGAATTTAGAAGAGGACATCTCCTAGCCTGAAGCAGTTCAGAAGAGGTAGGGCTTTAGTTGGAACCTGGAAGATAGATAAGTGAGACAGAGACTGACTAAAAATTTATCATAACCATTTACTCTTCTTTCTATGCAAAAAGATAGAGGACATTTCTCAGCCTCTCTTGCAGCTAGATTTGGTCATGTGATTGAGCTCTACCAATGAGATGCAGGTACAAGTGATGTACTCACCTTCATACCTGGCCCGTAAAAGATCCTGCATATTACTCCATGTTCCTGCTCTTCCTTCATTGAAAGCTCAGAATAAGGCATCCAGTGAAGAACTATGAGGCCCCTGGGGATAGAAAAGCTGCTAGATGGAATTACTGCATGGGGAAGATTGTTCCCCCCACCCCCAGGTCTCAGTGGGCTAAGAGGTGACAAATAGGCTAATTTTGTTAAGCCTCTGAGATTTGGGGTTGTTTTTTTATGAAGATGCCTACTCTGAATAATATAATACTATTTGGTGGAGTAGGGCAAAAAGGAAAACAGAGGAATAATTACAGCCTAGAATGTTCTATATCTGTGCTTCTCAAATATTAATCTTGCATGTGAATATTCATTGGGTTTTGATAAAAATGCAGATTCCAACTCAGCAGGTCTGTAATAGGACCCGAGACTCTGCAATAACAAGCTCCCAGGTGATGCTGACGGGGCTGGTCCACAGACCACATTTTGAGTAGCAAAGATCTCCATAAAACAAAATTGCAAGAATACCCTCCTCCTCAGTAAGCCATTTTAGGACCATGCATGAATGTGTGCATTTTGGAACTGAGCTCTGTATATTTTAGTTCTGTCAGCAATGATGCAAATGTCGAAGAAGGTTTGTTGAATGATGAAATAACATACTGTGTGCCTACTAATTAAATGAACTCAGACACAGAAAGTCTTTTTTAAAAAATCAGAGTCATAATTAGAAATAAGCACCACTTTTCACTCTTGTTTACACTAATAGAACATTTCAGAAGCCTCATTTTGCAGTACCTCAACCAGATAAGCACCTGAATTAAGGTGCATAAAATAAGCCAGCAAAACTTCTGGAATTAGTCATCTTAAAGAAAAGAAAGTTCAACTAGAGATTGAAGTGTTTTCCATTATGAAGCTACTTTGACGAAAGACAGGGTGAGAACCCACACACCGCCATAAACGTTCAGAGAGACGAGGAAATTAAGTTGCCTTTTACACTTAACTTCCTATTATTGCTTTTCCATTTCTGCTTAATCATTACATCTTTTCCTAAATGAGTAGGGGAAAAAAGTAAAAATAAAAAGAGAGAGAATATCTTCACTCCAGTTCATTTCTAGGAAATGGGGTATAAGAGTTTTAAATTTGCATTGTAATTACTTATAAAAGGAAATTTAGCTCATTTGCCTCTCATAACTCATTTTTCGGATATAATTAAAATGACCCCAGGAAGAAGGTTAAAATAGCACAGCCAATTTGTACAGAAGAGATTCGAGGCTTTTCAGTCTTCAGCTTTTATGAGTTTTGGTTTGTGAGAATCAGAAAGAAGGTTCCTGCCATTCTCTTCTAAATAAGCATAGTTTAAGTATGCTTTTTTTTTTTCCCTGAAGTAATCTGGTCAAAAAGCTTATCACACATGTGAATGGGGGTTCTTGCCCCTCAAAGTAGATAGAGCCTTGTGTGACTGTTTCAAGTGTAGAGGAGATGCAGAGACTCTAAAATGTCTCCATGCATTTGCAGATCGCACTTGGAATGCCTGAGTTCTACCGACATTTATTTCCTGCTTCCTGAGGAATTACAAGCCCCCTTTGGAAATTCAACTTGATCAGTAATTTCCACCTTGTCAATGAATTCAACAAGAAAGTTTTCAGAGCTGGCATTGGTCAAGCAAAAGTCAAGTGAACATTGAAATTCCTGAACCCGGAGAGAAGGGACAAGACAACAGAACGGAAGTCTGGGACTATCTGAGGTGACCGAGCCACTCCTTACTTTCATCCAGGTCTCTCCCTAATGAATCCATATCCTGAAGGTGGGGATGATCAAAACGAAGTTGGGACATATGGAGTTGACAGGTTGGTAAACCTGCAATTTCTCACAGGGTCACCAAGGACAGTATTACTTCAAAACTGTACCAGAAGCTTCAGGAATCTCTGAAAATTGTGGCATCTCATTTCCAAGATGGCAACATAGCCAGATATGGTGGAGGTTCTCTGTTGCTGTATCTGCCTGGCTCAGGAATGTTCCCATGACTGGGACCCAAGACCACTCTAGTGTTCCCTTGTGATTTTCCAGATGCTCCTGCAATTAGCTGTGGTCCCCTGAGCACCTGCCATGCCTCTTCTCACTCTAGTCTTTCAAAGGAAAACTCTCCAGAGTGAACATCAAAGGAAAACAGAGTTGATGATAATTCACTAAGTTCAGCCCAGGGCCACAGAAGTAAGAAGTAGGGGCCTCCACACTCCTGAGGTTTGACATCCCAGTGAGGCAAGCCAGGGACCACACAAGTTACCAGAATCCCCTAGATCATGCCAGAAGGTGCACCATCCTCAATTCCAGCCACTGCTGGGTCCCTAAGAGAACCCTTTAATCCAAAGGACAGTGTAACTAGGTAAGTTAGTATTCATTGCCCGATTCTCATAACCAATCACATCTTACCTAGAAAGGCTTTTTCTACTCTAGCCACCACCAAAGAGGAAGTGATACAACCTAAAAAACTAAAATGACTGCTCTCTGGTTTTAGAAAAATAGACATTTCTTCAGGAAAAAAAAATTCCTTGTCATGGCACATGAGAATGTTCTCTCCATCCCCTCGTGTCTTATACCCAGTTACACCAAAATTCTTTGATTTTCCTAATTTTGCCCTATTCTCCCATATCTCCTACTGTAGTCCCTTTATAAGTCTTGTTTTTTTTTTAATTTTTTGTTTATTGCAGTAACATTGGTTTATAACATTGTATAAATTTCAGGTGTACATCATTATATTTCTATTTCTGCATAGATTACATCATGTTCACCACCCAAATACTAATTACAACCCATCATCACACACATGTGCCGAATTATCCCTTTGCCCTCCTCCCTCCCGCCTTCCCCTCTGGTAACCACCAATCCAATCTCTGTCTCTATGTGTCTCTTTATTGTTGTTATTATCGACTACTTAATGAAGGAAATCATATGGTATTTGACTTTCTCCCTCTGACTTATTTCACTTTGCATAATACCCTCAGTGTCCATCCATGTTGTCACAAATGGCTGGATTTCATCGTTTCTTATGGCTGAGTAGTATTCCATTGTGTATATATACCACAGCTTCTTTATCCATTTGTCCCTTGATGGGCACTTAGGTTGCTTCCAAGTCTTGGTTATTGTGAATAACGCTGCAATGAACACAGGGGTGCATGTATCTTTATGCATTGGTGTTTTCAAGTTCTTTGGATAAATACCCAGCAGTGGAATAGCTGGATCATATGGTAGTTCTATCCTTGATTTTTTGAGGAATCTCCACACTGTTTTCCATAGTGGCTGCACCAGTTTGCACTCCCACCAGCAGTGTATGAGAGTTCCCTTCTCTCCACATCCTCTCCAACACATGTTGTTTCCTGTCTTGTTAATTATAGCCATTCTGACGGGCGTGAGGTGGTATCTCATTGTAGTTTTGATATGCATTTCCCTGATAGTTACTGATTTTGAACATCTTTTCATGTGTCTGTTGGCCATCTGTATATCTACTTTGGAGAAATGTCTGTTCAGGTCTTTTGCCCATTTTTTAATTGGGGTGTTAGTTTTTTTGTTGTTGAGATGCATGAGTTCTTTATATATTTTGGAGATTAAGCCCTTATCAGAAGTATGGTTTGCAAATATCTTCTCCCAATTGTTAGGTTGTCTTTTCGTTTTGTGGATGGATTCCTTTGCTGTGCAGAAGATTTTTAGTTTGATGTAGTCCCATTTGTTTATTTTTTCTTTTGTTTCTCTTGCCCGGTCAGACATGGTGCTTGAAAATATGTTGCTAAGACCGATGTCGAAGAGCATACCGCCTATGTTTTCTTCTAGAAGTTTCATAGTTTCAGGTCTTACATTCAAGTCTTTAATCCATTTGGAGGTAATTTTTGTGTATGGTGTAAGGTAAGGGTCTACTTTCATTTTTTCGCATGTGGCTGTCCAGTTTTCCCAACACCATTTGCTGAAGAGACTTTCGTTTCTCCATTGTATGTTCTTGGCTCCCTTGTCAAAGATTAGCTGTCCATAGATGTGTGGGTTTATTTCTGGGCTTTCGATTCTATTCCATTGATCTGTGTGTCTGTTTTTGTGCCAGTATCATTTTATTTTGGTTACTATAGCTTTGTAGTATATTTTGAAATCAGGGAGTGTGATACCTCCAGCTTTGTTCTTTTTTCTCAGGATTCCTTTACCTATTCGGGGTCTTTTGTTGTTCCACATAAATTATAGGATTCTTTGTTCTATTTCTGTGAAAAATGTTGGAACTTTGATAGGGATTGCATTGAATCTACAGATTGCTTTAGGAAGTATGGACATCTTAACTATGTTAATTCTTCCAATCCAAGAGCACGGAATATCTTTCCATTTCTTTGTGTCTTCTTCAATTTCTTTCAGAAATGTTTTATAGTTTTCAGTGTACAGCTCTTTCACCTCTTTGGTTAAGTTTATTCCTAGGTATTTTATTCTTTTTGTTGCAATTGTAAATGGGATGGTATTCTTAATTTCTCTTTCTGCTACTTCGTTGTTAGTGTATAGAAATGCAACTGATTTTTGTATGTTGATTTTGTATCCTGCAACTTTACCATATTCGTTTATTACTTCTAAAAGTTTTCTGGTGGATTCTTTAGGTTTTTCTATATATAAAATCATGTCATCTGCAAATAGTGACAGTTTCACTTCTTCCTTTCCAATTTGGATTCCTTTTATTTCTTTCTCTTGCCTGATTGCTCTGGCTAGGACTTCCAATACTATGTTAAATAGGAGTGGTGACAGTGGGCATCCTTGTCTGGTTCCTGTTCTTAGAGGGATAGCTTTCAGTTTTTCACCATTGAGGATGATATTAGCTGTGGGTTTCTCATATGTGGTCTTTATTATGTTGAGGTACTTTCCTTCTATACCCATTTTATTCAGAGTTTTTATCATAAATGGATGCTGGATCTTGTCAAATGCTTTCTCTGCATCTATTGAGATGATCATGTGATTTTTATGCTTCATTTTATTAATGTGGTGTATCACGTTGATTGATTGGCGAATGTTGAACCATCCCTGCATACCTGGAATAAATCCCACTTGATCATGGTGTATAATCTTTTTAACGTATTGTTGTATGCGATTTGCTAGTATTTTGTTGAGGGTTTTGGCATCGATGTTCATCAGTGATATTGGCCTGTAATTTTCTTTTTTTGTGTTGTCCTTGTCTGGTTTTGGTGTCAGGGTAATGTTGGCTTCGTAGAATGAGTTAGGGAGCTTCCCCCCCTCCTCAATTTTTTGGAAGAGTTTGAGAAGGATAGGTATTAAGTCTTCTTTGAATGTTTGGTAGAATTCACCAGGGAAGCCATCTGGTCCTGGACTTTTATTTTTGGGGAGGTTTGTGATTACTGTTTCGATCTCCTTACTGGTGATTGGTCTATTCAAATTCTCTACTTCTTCTTGATCCAGTTTTGGAAGGTTGTATGATTCTAAGAATTTATCCATTTCTTCCAGATTGTCGAATTGGTTGGCATATAGCTTTTCATAGTATTCTCTTATAATCTTTTGTATTTCTGAGGAGTCTGTTGTAATTTCTCCTCTTTCATTTCTGATTTTACTTATTTGTACCTTCTCTCTTTTTTTCTTGGTGAGTCTAGCTAAAGCTTTGTCAATTTTGTTGATCTTTTCAAAGAACCAGCTCTTGGTTTTATTAATTTTTTCTATTGTTTTTTTTGGTCTCTATTTCATTTATTTCTGCTCTGACTTTTATTATTTCCCTTCTTCTACTGATTTGGGGCTTGGTTTGTTCTTCTTTTTCCAGTTCCTTTAGGTGCATTGTTAGATTGTTTGAGATTTTTCTTATTTGTTGAGATAGGCCTGTATTGCTATAAACTTCCCTCTTAGAACCGCTTTTGCTGTATCCCATAAATTCTGGCATGTCGTATTTTCATTTTCATTTGTCTCCAGGTATTTTTTGATTTCTTCTTTGATTTCTTCATTGACCCAGTCGTTGTTCAGTAGCATTTTGTTTAATCTCCACGTATTTGTGGTTTTCTGATTTTCTTCCTATAGTTGATTTTTAGTTTCATACTGTTGTGGTCAGAAAAGATGCTTGGTATCATTTCAATCTTCTTAAATTGATGGAGACTTGTTTTGTGGCCTAATATGTGATCAATCCTGGAGAATGTTCCACGTGCATTTGAAAAGAACGTGTATTCTTCGGTTTGTGGATGGAATGCTCTGTATATATCTACTAGGTCCACCTGTTCTAGTGTGTCAGTTAAGGCCAGTGTTTCCTTATTGATCTTCTGTTTGGATGATCTATCCATTGGTGTAAGTGGAGTGTTAAAGTCCCCTACTATTATTGTGTTACTGTCTATTTCTGTTTTTATGTCTGTTAATAATTGCTTTATATATTTAGGTGCACCTACATTGGGTGCATAGATATTTACAAGTGTTATATCCTCTTGTTGGATTGTTCCCTTGACCATTATGTAATGCCCTTCTTTGTCTCTTTTTACAGTTTTTGTTTTAAAGTCTATTTTGTCTGATATGAGTACTGCTACCCCAGCTCTCTTTTCATTGCCATTTGTGTGGAGTATCTTTTTCCATCCCTTCACTTTCCGTTTGTGAGCGTCTATAGGTCTGAAGTGTGTCTCTTGTATGCAGCATATATATGGGTCTTGTTTTTTTACCCAGTCAGCCACCCTATGCCTTTTAATTGGAGCATTTAGTCCATTGACGTTTAAAGTAGCTATTGATAAGTATGTACTTACTGCCATTTTTTAACTTTGTTTTTTCTCAGTATTTTAGTAGTCCTTCTCTGTTCCTTTCTTCTTCTATACAGAATTGATGGCCTCTTTAGTTTGACCTCTGTCTGAAAGCTCTACTCTTTAACTCCCCTCCTCCCTCTTTTTATGTTTTTGATATCATATCTAATCTCTTTTTTGTGCATTTGTATCCATTACCCTCTTATCATGGAAATAGATAATTTTTCCTATTTGTGGTCTTCTCTTTTCCCCTTAAATCAGTCCCTTTAACATATCTTGTGCCACTGGTTTCTTGGTGACAATCTTCTTTAATTTTTGCTTGTCTGGGAAATTTTTGATCTCTCCTTCCATTTTGAAAGATAACCTTGCTGGGTAGAATATTCTTGGCTGTAAGTTTTTTCCTTTTAGCACTTTAAATATATCATGCCATTCTCTTCTAGCCTGTAAGGTTTCTGCTGAGAAGTCAGCTGATAGCCTCATGGGGTTTCCTTTGTATGTAACTTGACTTTCTCTTGCAGCTTTTAGGATTCTCTCTTTATCTTTATTCTGGACATTTTGATTATGATGTGTCTTGGTGTGGGTTTCTTTGGGTTTATCTTGTTTGGGGCTCTCTGTACTTCCTGTACCTGGATGTCTGTTTCCTTCATTAGGTTAGGGAAGTTTTCATCTATTATTTCTTGAAATAGAGTCTCTGCCCCTTTGTCTCGCTCTTCTCCTTCTGGGACACCATTAACACGGATGTTAGTGCAGTTGATGTTGTCCCAGAGGTCCCTTAGACTGTCCTCACTCTTTTTAATTCTTTTCTCTTTTACCTGTGCAGCTTGGGTAATTTCTTCTAGTCTTTCATCCAGATCACAGATCCGTTCTTCTGTATCCTCTACTCTGCTTTTGAGTCCCTCTAGTGAATTTTTCATTTCCAGTATTGTATTCTTCACTTCTGATTGGTTCTTTTTTATATCTTCCATTTCTTTGTTGACATTCTCACTGAGTTCATCTATTCTTCCCCCCAGATCAGTGAGCATCCTTAACACTCTTTGTTTGAACTCTCTGTTGGGTAGGTTGCTCATTTCTGTTTCACTTAGTCACTTTTCTGGGGTTTTGTCCTGTTCCCTTACTTGGAATGTATTCCTTTGCCTCCTCATTTTGCCTCTTTCCCTGTGCTTGTGTCTATGTATTAGGTAAGTCAGCTAGGTCTTCTGCACTTGGATAGGTGACCTTATGTAAGTGATGGCTTAGGAGGCCTGCAGTGTGCTTCCCTCAGTTCTCAGTGTTCCAGGGGTGACCCCTATGTGGGCTACATGTGTCCTTCTGTTGTGGCCTGTTTGCTCTCCCTGTAGGTGCCCAGGGAGGCCGAGTTATGCTCCTGGCCAGCTGTTGTAATGCTCAGCTGCTTGTAGTTGTTGTGGGCCCTTCAGTCTCTTTATCAGGTGTGGGGAGCCCCAGCACAGTTGGCTGCAAGTTCTAATACCACATTTGTGTTGCAGTATTTCTTTTAAGTGAGTAGGCCCCCAGCGTGGCAGGTTGTTAGGCTCAGGGCCTTACAATTGTTATAAGCCTCCAGACTATAGGTCTCTTGTCAGCTCTTTGAAGATTGCCGCTGGGTGGGGCTGGCCTCAGGCACAGGAGCACCCAATTGTTTCAGGCTTTGGAAGGTGGGGCAAACCCCCTATGTGGGTCTTTGAGAAGCACAAGTCTTCTGCAGCTGACAAGCCCTGCTGCCCACAGGTCCACACACACAGTCAACACAGTCCTGCCCCCTGTGCGTGCCCCAACCTCCCGAAGCGGACACAGTCTCTCCACGGCGGGAGCCCCACACACTCCACCACCACCCCACACTCTCCACCCACTCCTTGTGCACGCCCTGCCCCACTGAAGTCGGCTCAGTTGCCAGGCTGCAGAGAATCCAGTCACCAATCTATGCCCACAAGTTGCCTGAGGGCTTGTTGTTGGGTGGGGCCAGTCTCTAGGGTGGGCTGCCTGCCCTGGCTGAGCTGGATTAAATCGGTGCTCTAGCGGGTGGAGCAGACCTGGGCTAGCAAGCCCCAGGGGGAACTCTAATGGCGTCTGTGTCAGTACGCCCACACCAGGCCACAACAATGGCCACTGCCAATGTCCCAGTCCCTGGAGAGGTCTCACCTCTCACCGAGATGCGCTCAGGGCCTATCAGGTGAGTCTCTTTTCACCAAAGCACTGTGCACCTTTCTTTCTGGTGATTCTAGGTTGCTTTCTGAAACAAGTGAGTTTGCATGTGGGCCCTTTAAGAGCCAGTTTTAGTTTCTTTGTGAACCAGCTTTTCTGGGGGTGCTCCCCAATGTTTTAGTAGCAGGCAAAGTCAGATATTATGCTGCTCATCTCGATTGTGCTGGGTCCACAAAATGCCCACAGCGGGGGTGCTCCCCGGCTCAGGGCCCTGCTCCTCCAGGGAGGCTGCGGACCTGTGGGCTACTCCCGGGCGGCCGTGATGCTGGCGGCTTGCGAAGGTGGCGTTTTTCCTCTCCCGAAGGGAGTCTCTGCCTCTTCCACCTCAGTTAGGATTGTCCGTTGTTGCGGGAGTTCCTCTCATCCAATTTTCAGTTCTGTCTCGGGGTAATTTTTCCACGAGTAGTTGTAAATTGGCTGTGTCCATGGGAGGAGGTGAGTTCAGAGTCTGCCTATGCCGCCATCTTGACTTCCTTTTATAAGTCTTTAAGCTTTTAGAATAGGCCCATTTCTCATTCAACAACCAACGAACAAATTCTACAAACATATTGCACATCTTAATACCCAATAAGTTACTCATTACTGAATATTCAAAGCACTGGAAGTGCAAAGCCAAATAAGACCTTCTATAAGCAAATACTTTTTGTAGGACTATGTGCCAGGCACAGTCTCTGCCCCAAAAGGACTTAGAGTTATCAATGCCCTCTAGCCAAAGACCACCAGGAACATACCTTTAAGAAATGCTGTGTTTACAACTTGTTGCAACAACAGAGCCTGCAGACATGGGGCACCACGGAGCGTCTCCATTAAAGGGCGTTAGGAAGGACTTATCACTGGATTTGAGCTTGTGTTAGGATTTTGGGAGATTTCAAGGAAGTGGGGCTTTGTTTTGGGTTTAATGTTGTCAGAAAATGGGGATAATTAATCCTATTATTCAGTATCTCAATAATTCTTATCTAGAAAGTAGGAGAAAGAAAGCAAAGCTAAAGTTGTATTTGTGTTTTGTTTTTTATTTAAAAAAAAAAAACAGCAGTTACTCATATTAGCCAAATTAGGGTGATGTTTGCTCATTTTTGCAGCTTAGACAATGTTCTTAGTTTTGTCTCATAGACATGGTTACAGAGTGGCCTTGCTTCTGCCTTGATCTGTTACAGTCTTAGTGGCCTTGGCTGATGTTGGTGTTCTGCGAGATTGTGTTAAATAGGAGAAAACCAGGGCCAAGCTGTGACTGCCAAGTCAGCGCTTAATGACAGCAAGGCCCAGCTGAGAGTGCCAGGCCACTTCCTTGTCATTCAGCTGCCAGAGTGGAAAATGCTTTTGCTAGAAGTTTCCATAGCACCTGAAATGGAAGCTGTGACCCGTACTCATATCCCCTTTCATAATTGAGGGACAGATCACCCCAGTTGCTGGGGGTGCTGCTAGCAAACAGTCTCCAACTGTTGGCCCCCTTCAGGGATTGCCTCAGCTAAAGAGAGTGGCTCCGTCCATGTTCATGCCCACTTTGTGCAGAGGCCCCCATCAAATCACTGGTTACCGTGCATGTACAAAGGCCCTGCACCCTTGCCGCAACTTGCAACAGTTCTGAAGGATCATCTCATCATCAGACCACACCATCGGGTCACCTGAGATTTCCAATGAGAGTCTGTCACAACTCGACTTCTCTCTCTGCCCATTCTTGCTTCCCATCCACAGGCGTTAATCCCAAAAGCCCTCTCTAAACCTCCTGCATGCTAATCTCCATCTCAGAGTCAGCCTCCTGGCAAACCTAGCCCACAATAGCACCTCATACACATCTTTATCACTATCCTTGTAATTCTGTGAAGTAGACATCTGTTACTAGCGTGAACTCCCTAGCACCTAACACAGCATCTGATTCATAGTGGTTCCCAGTGTATTATCAGTGAGCAAAAACCCAGGGAGAGCAACCAGAAAGACGTGCATTCAACACCATGACATACGAGGAAGAAAAATGGGGATGGACAGGCAGGAAAGGGGAAGACTTTGGAAAAGTCAGCGTGGTAGGCAGAATAATGCCCCCCTGCAAAATGTCCATGTCCTAATCTCCAGAACCTGTGAATATGTTAGATTACATGTTGCAAGGAGGAATTAAGATTGCAAATAGAGTAAATTCACTAATCAACTGAGTTTAAGGTAGGGAGATTATCCAAGTTGACCCAATGTTGTCACAAGGGTCCTTACATGTGGTAGAGGAAGGCAGAAGAACAGAGAAAGAGATGTGATGACAGAAAGGGTTAGAAAGATGTCATGTTGCTGGCTTTGAAGATGGTGCTATGAGCTAAGGAATGTGGGCGGCCTCTAGAAACTCTCCAAGGCAAGGAAATGGATTCTGTCCTAGAATCTTCAGAAAGGAATGCAGCACTGCTGCCTGCAGAAAGGATTTTAGCCCAATGAGACTCATGTTGGACTTCTGATCTCTAGAACCATAAGATAATAAATTTCCATTGTTTTAATCCACTAAATTTGTGGCAATTTGTTACAGCAGAAATAGAAAATGAATAGGGGTAGGATGTATAGCTACAAATATTTGGAGCAATGGTTGCTTCAGAATTTTTATAGACTTGGCCTTGAGGGCCTGTGGTCTGAAGGAGGAGACTTCTCCAGAAGCAGGGTTTGGCAACTCATTGTTTGCACCAAATCTGTGTGTTCACATGGGATATCTTGGAACTCCTTTTGTACAGCAAGCACACCTATATTTAAACCAAGAATGTACATTCATTTGCAATATGGAGGGTTTGGATGGTAATAATGGGAAGGCTGAAGCCCTCTTCCAAGCAACACCTTAAAGTCTCCCATCATTGTATTGCTTGCCTCACTGGAAGGAGGATTAGCTGGAGTTTGTGTTATTATAAGAGCTTACACAAGAGTGGTGCTCTGTAGTTTACAAAATATCCTCCCATCTGTGTGGCTCTGAAGGACAGAACAGGGACAAGAAGGTGAAAGTCATAAGGTTATAGACTACAGATCAATATAAAGAAAAGAACTAACAATTAGCCTTTTCCCCAAATGAGGGAGCTATGTTTTGAGAGAGTATGTTACACATTCAAGGACAGGTTGATATCTAGTTGAGGAAGGTGAAGGAGGGCATGATATAAGAAATTGAACAAAGTTAATCTCTGGGGGTTTCTTCCAACTTTGATATTGTATGATCAGAATTGTTTCTAATATCTAAGACAACCTTAAGATGCTTTTCAGAGCCCCATTTGCCATATTCCATGAAGCAAAATAGAACATTCATGCATTCCTAAAAGAGCACTTTTATAGGATTCCAAGAATGATACCAGTTAGTTAAATAAAGCAAAACTCACTTGTAGCATTTTAATGTTTCCCGAAAGTGGTGTTTATCTTTAACTTTCACATCTAATATAAACACCAGAAGTCAAACGGCAATAAAGATCCCTCTAATGGGAAGTGTCGGCAAACATTCACTTGCCATACACTTTATTCACTGTAGCCCAGCTTTTTCTCCTTTTAAATTAGGTGTCCTAGTTACTATTCAGTCTTCCTGCAAATTATAAAATGTATAAAATGCAATTTATAGTGCTAGTAAATGTAAAAGAGCATCTGGTCAACCCCGAAAGACTTTGGGAAGCAACATAGTATGGTGAAAATACATTTGAATTTAGAAAACCTGGCTTTGAATCTCAGCTTCTTAGTGGCTGTAACCACGGGCAAGTCAGCTCACCTTCCTTAATCTCAGTTTTCTCATCTGGAGAATGGATTTAAAATATGTCATGCCCTTCTTCTTTCCTAGAATCTTGAGGCTCAAAGGACATCATGGATATGAAAGTGTTTTCAACGCAAAGGTGGCTCTTGATAAACACTCATTGGAATTTCTGTACAGATAGTAAAATATTCCTGTGTAATTCTTCTCAAGACTAACCAGGCAAGAGCTTCCATTCCATGTTAACCCCATTATAAGCACTGTGAATCCCTAGTGCTCTGGCAGTTTGCAGAATGTGATTGCTTCAGCTCTGGGGACAGAAGGCTTGCCATTTGTTTCATCAACTGAAAGCTTGCCCATCAGATATTAAGTATCATAAATACAAATGCGTGCACAAAAACGTGAAGAAACATTTCTCTATAAAATTGCTAATGAATTTAATCCTTTATGCTCCTTACAGTTTACAAGATTTGCAGAGTGAATGAGGGGAAATAGGAACATTCTAGAGAATATAAAAGCAGAATGGGGGCCAGAAACAGCCAACTGTCAGGTGGTCACTCATAAACAGTAAAAGTAGGACAGCTCCTGCATTCACAATGAAGCAAAAAATAAGAACATTCTTTAATTTTTTTTTATTCTACTATAGAGTTAGATAGATTTACCTTGAAAAACAAAATGTTTAAACCTTAGAGATAAGTCTAAATTCCCTTTGAGGGCCATCCTCAATCTTTGCTGTTCTCTCAATCCTTTTAAGATGGAGCCACACCTACTCTCAGAAGTCATATTGGTGTTGTTTTGTGAAGAATTTTTTTTTTAAAAGTATAAATGGCATCACACTGAACATATCATTCTGAAATATAACAAAGCAGACTCAAGTTCAGTTTGCCAGATTCAAATATCATGACTTAATAGATGTGTGACCTTGGGAAATTACTTGGCTTCTATAATTCCTTGTGCCTTCATCCGTAAAATGGGGACAATAATACAACCTACCTCACAAGATCGCAGTGAGGATTAAATCAGCTCGTTCATGTGAAGAAGTTAGCTCAGTGCCTAGCAGATCACAAGCATCGCATAAATGTCAGCAGTTGGCTTACCTGGTCAGCTTGTATATAGACCTTATTAAAGATTTGAAATGTCTGCTCCTCTAGGATAGCTGGTGAACATAATGGGTGTGTTGCAATTACTGCTCAACCATATTAATCTGTTCAGAGAACAGGTTTCTCATCACTAAAATGGCTGTGAAAAATAACCCAGTACCTGGCACATACTAAATACTCAGGAAATATTAGCTTAACAAAATGCATTTCACAAATGAAATCAATGAATGCAACTGGAAATTTCTTAAATAAATTTGTGGGGGGAAGCTATGATGACAAAATCCAAATGTAATGTCAGAAAAAAACACTTGAATGATGAGAAAGAGTCAGCATGAGGAGATCTGGACAACAGGCTCTCCGTGCTAAGGGTGACAGAAGTATGAATGCCCCGAGAAGGGAACCATCTGGGCCTGATTGATCTGAAACAGGGAGCAACCAAAGTGGCTGATGGGTAGTTAGTGGGCAAGAGAATGGTGGACACGAGGTCAGAAGGGAAGCAGGAATCAGACTGCAGACCACAGCACAGGGTTGGATTTTATTCTAAGGGTAAGAGACTGTCATTGAAGAGTTTTAAGCAAGGGAATTCCGTGATCTCATTTACATTTTAAAAAGTTACATATGGATTGCAGTGGAGTGAGTGGGAGCTGGGAAACCAGTTAGCAGGCCTTCACAAGGTCCAGGAGAAAACAAGTCTGCTGCTTGGCTTCAAGACGGAATTGAATCTGGAGAGAAGTGAACGTATTTGGGGATATATTTTCATGTATTTTGGAGCTAGAGGCAACCCACTGATAGATTGGATGTGAATGGTGAAAAAAATAGAGGGTTTGGTTGGAGAAACCGGAGGGATGAAGGGGCTACTAACCAAATGGGGAATAGAGATGGATGAGCAGGCTAGGAAAAGGACAGGATGGCCCAGGACTGAGCCCTGGGGTACTTCAACATTAAAAGATTGTCCAAGAGGTAGGAAGAATTCCAGATGACTGTCCTGTCATGGAAGTTTTCAATATAAAGCGCTTCATGGCAGGAAAAGTGTTCAACTGTGTTGAAAGCACCTATGGGTTCTGGTAAGAATAGGAGAGAGACATCACACGGAAGTCATTGATGGCAGAAAAGTAGATGTGACAGAAGCCTTACTGAAGTGAAGATGAGAGAAGGAGAGGTAAAAAAAAAAAGGGGGGAGGGGGAGAGAGATAGCAAGCATGGGACACTTTGAAGACATTATGCTATGAAAGGAGACAGAGAAATAGGTTGGTCCCTGGAGGGGAATAGGAGGGGGTCAAGAAATATTTCTTTAAGATGGCAAATTCTAGAACTTGTTTGTATGCTGATGAAAAAGATCCTGTACAAAGGGAGAAATTAGTGATGCAGGAAAGGAGATAAAGCAAAGCCCTTGAGGAGGTGAGCGGGGATGGGATCCCAAGCACAGGTAACAGGGTTAATGTTAGAAAGGAACAGTGAGAAACCCACATTGACAGGAGAAGTCATCTGGGTATCTGTGGAGATACGTTGATAGATTGGGTGAGGAGAAGATAAGGGTGGTCTTGTCCCACTGTTTGTATTGTCAGTGTTTACACCTTGACCAGCCGACTGTACATGAGCTCCACGAGAGGAAGTACTTCTAACTTCCACACTTCTTCTTTACTCTGCTTATCTTCAGCTAGAACTTCCCACAGCCTACACAGAGGGCAAGTGTGGGCCTCTCCATAGCTCAAGACTCCAACACGCTTCCCTCAAGACCTGACCTGCCTCATGCCCCATAGCACAGAGGAGTTGCTTCAGTCTATGTTGTCTAATTCTCCAAACTTTCACATGTAGCAGCCTGAGGAACGGACTCTGTACTGCTCATTATTGAACGCCAAGGCCTAGAAGAACTTCCAGCACTCAAAGAGCAAATGCTTCTTGAATGTTGAATAAATGAATAGAATTAAGAGAAAAATGATATGCAATTATATACGTATACGTAATATGATCTTAATTAGGTATATATTCTGGGGAAAATGAATTAAAGGAAGGACTGAGTAAAATACTCAAAATGGTTAACTCCAGTGGGGGAAGACATGGAGATCACACACAATTTCTTTTTTCTTGTTCAGAGTTTTCTGTGTTTTCCAAGTTTTATTCAGTAAGCAGTTATCACTTTTACAAATGGAAAAAAAATTAATAAATATAATTTAAAAAGTGATATTGTCACTCCGCTCACCTCAGACACCTTCTTTGGGCCTATTTAGCGCCTTTCAGTCCCCACATGCCTCCTTCTCTTCTGTGTCCTCCACATTTATAGCTGCATTTCACCCCCAGGGTTCTAGCCTGCACCTTTTCCAGGTCTTTATTCTGACTCTCCTGGACTTCACTGTCTTTACCCTTCTAGGTTAGCGTGCCTCCTGGTGCGCCCGGCTTCCAGACCCTGCCTTGCAGCAGACCCTCAAGGGTGCCCCAAGCCTAGAAAGGGCTCCCCTCTCTCAGGCTTCACCGGTCCAAATAGTCAAGAGGCTCTGTCCTGGATTTGGCCAAGCATTAGAGAACACATCTGCAGGAACAAAGTAAGCTTTGCTTTCCGCACATCCCCTAAGTATTTACCTAAAGACGAACAACTGGGATTCTCTCTTACCTACTATATTAAATTGCAAAATTTGATCTCATAAACTCTCTGTAGGGAACACGTTCAATTGAAGTACAAAGCAGCGGTGATAATATGTCGGGGAAATAACTGAACATCTAAAGTCCCAATTCCAGGGAAGAAGATATGAAATTTCATATACCGTCTCCCCTGTGAGAGTTTCTGTGAGTGTAGAGTTACCTTGCAGCCAAGAGAAGAGTAGAAAAATAAATTTAAAAGAACACAACTCATCCATATCTTTCCTATGCCTCTAAGGTGAGTTAAAATGCTATTTCCAACTTACTAAAATTTGTTTTAATGCAGTATATGGTTACTAATAAGCATTTTTATTTTCCATTTTCACACATATGCAGTGATGGTAGTTTTACATTTTATTTCTGTTTTAAAGACATGGTCTAGCCTTTGGTAAAGATTTATACTTTAAATCACAACCCAAAGAGAAAGCTGAAAAATTTGGCAGCACTGAAAGAAACCACTTTCTTCAACACATACACACTTGTAAACTGTTGTGCTTGTCATTGATGTTGGTGACATGAATATTATGGCAGAAAGACTCATATCACTGAATGGCTATATTGCTGGTCATTCTCTATCTGAGAAAATGGGCAAGGGAGACTGTTATTTCCTCCTCAATAATTCCTATAGTAGAGGGTATAAATTCTGCTAATCTCCATTCCTCAGAACATCACCCATCTCAAATAATCCTTCTGGAGCAGATTTTTTTAGGTGAAATAAAAAGCCTACAGAAAATTACAGGAAAATAAATGAGATGGTTACAAGAACACTTGAGTACAGACCAATAAACTGCTACACTCTGACTGCAAATCTGATGCCTTCGAAAGAGCCACCAACAGCTGGGGCAACCTCATTTAGAATAATGTTTATAAATGATTTTATCTAATTTTAATTGTCATGCATTCACAGCAATCTGTTAGCTTTTAACCAGGTTAGACACCCTCACAGCTGGAGAGGACCCTCAAATCACCAGAGAACCAAATAAAGGAGCAAGCCAGAAAACATCACTGATGTTTCCTTTCCCCTTGCTGGTTTCTAACATATTGTGGTGAGAAGCAGCTGTGTGGAACAGGAGCTGCTGTTGGGTCTCCCCACACAGTGCTCAACAGCAGGCACCCCAATAGCTCCATCAAGCATCTCCTGGGGGATCATTTCAGCTTTGGGGCTCTTTCACCCACCTCTGCCTTCACTGAGTCTCTACTCCACCCTGTCATCAGTTTCCTGCCAATTATCCTGAGAAGATCTCCTCAATTGGAAATTTCAATATTAAACAGTGTGGTTGGGCAATCAAAAGAAGAAAACTTCTCCACTGGGAGAAAAATAACACCAGTAAACTTTATTGTCACACCACCAATTAATGCCTGCTTTCCTCTGTTTATCATTTTCAAAATTTCCTCCTACATTTGTAATTCTACATTTTCCTTCAGCTCTATTTTCCTTGAAGTCTATTTCTAAAAATAGACAACCCAAGTATTGTTCAGATGCTCCATGAGAGTTTGACTGTGTCTACCTTCTCCCATTCTCACCCAGCAAAACCTTTTATAACACAGATAAAATGGGGCCGCTCTTGGCATGGTGTGATCATCAAGGAAGCTCCAAGTTGAACATATATAAAGAGCATTAAGAAATAATTTAAACCTTTCTTGAAGTCTTAAAGAGTGGAAAACATGATTTACATTTTTATGACACACACAGGGAAATTTCCTAAATATTCTCTCTGTGCATCTATTTCCCCAAAATCTTCCCAGTAGCTCCTTGACAATCTCTCCTCCAGAAATTTAGTTTTGCAGATTTGGTTGGTTGCCCTTCATAATGTGGATAAATCTAGTCTTTCTCGGCCATTTCCAATGTTTCAGCTTTAGATGTCTACCCTGTTCAGCCAAAAGGAATCATGGCCAGACAGTTGGCTGAGCATCAAGGACTCATCTCCATTAAGAAGCAGGAGATTTGCATAATTATGGATCAATAGTGGATAGTGTCACCCCTGTTACAGGTAGATAAGAGAGGCCCAAGTAATTTGAACCTGTCCTAATTTTTCTTAATGTCCTCCCTACCTCCTTTTCTCCTTTCCTTCCTCCTTCCTCCTTTCCCTCCTTCCTTTTATCTTTCCTTCCTTCCTCCCTCCATCCTTCTGTCCCTCCTTCCTTCCTATGTGCCTTCCTCCCTCCCTCCCTCCTTCTCTCCTTCCTCCCTTCCTTCCTCCCTCCCTCCCTCTCTTCCCATCTTCCTTCCTTTCATTCTCCCTCCCTCTTTTCCTTTCACCCTTCTTTCTTCCCACCCTCTAACTCATCAAGAGTTACTGCTGCAAAACTCCTTAACATCTTCTGATGCAATTCCTCGTTTTACTAAAGGTCGACCCAAGGCCCAAGGAGGCAGTCCGCAGTCCCCCAGCCTGTCACCTCCAGCAGAGCAGGGACTAGAGACCTGGGCTGTGTCTCCAGATCTTGTGCTCAGTCTGTTCCCTTAGACCACATTCACCTTAAAGAAAGAAATGGCAGCAAAACAGGTTTGTGTCAGGAATTATTTGTAATCTAAGTTCTCAGGGATAACCTGGGATTTGTACACATTCAGCCGTTTATCCTAAACCTTCTACAACTATATTACTATATAATGAAAATCAAGTTCAGAACGACGGCCCTCAGGTGCTATAAATTTTCAGTGACTAAACAAAGATCCAGTTGTGGTTCCTATAATGCCCTTGCTTTTAAAAGTCTCAATGTTGGTTGCAATAGTTTTCTGCTTAAATTTCTGTAAACTGGAAAAGTCAACTGACCCAAATATCCTTTCCTTAAGTGTCCTGGTTTGGCAAGGGTTTTCAGGTAATGACACTATAATCACTTTATGAAATATTTCTCCCGCCCACAACCACTGCCCAGTTTTACAAAGAAGCCACACTTGGCTGACCCATGCAAGACCAGGTTTGCCCCCATCCCTTCGAGCCACCTCACTTGTGTTAATTACCAAGTGTTCAACAGCCTGCAGCATTAGGACCACAAAGAGGTTGAGAACGGACCTAACCACAGACCCAGCTGCCTCCACCTCTCTCTACACACTCAAGAAAGTCTCCACAAGCATCACCTTCAAGGACAGAAATCACACGTCCTTATGAAAGCCACCTTAACTCTGCAGCCTCCAATGCCCAAGTTGCTCCACTTCCGAATCTATCTGGTACTGGAATGAGTGGCCATTTTGAAATCAAAGCATGAACGTCAGACATTGATTTTTTTTAAAAGCTTCAAGAAAATTACTTTTGGAAGAAGAGAGGGAAGGGTCAAAGCGTCTGAAAGGGAGGAGAATTGTATGTGAATTATTAAAAATGGATCCTTGAATGATTCTGCCGTTGTTAGCGCAGGGCGAGCTTCAGGGTTTCCTGGAGTGTGACAGGAATTTTGGTCCCCATTTCTGAGACACCTGGTGCTGTCAAGCCCACTGCAGCTGGAATTTCAGGCCATATGGGCAGCAGACAGGAGGGCGAAGAGTCCTGCGAACACAGCAGCCCCAGGCCTGGGGGCTACTTAGTTAGTTCTGTTGAAGCACTTCCCTCCATCTGGGTCTGCAACAAGGTGGGGCTGGGTCACACTTCCTCTCTGAGTGTGTGAGAGCTACTCTCCCTCTCTATGTGCCTCAGTTTCCTCACTGTAAAATAGGGATAGAATTATAAAGCCTACCACAAAGAGTTACTGTGAGGATTCAATATGGCCCCTAGTAAGTGCTATAGAAGTGTAAGCAATTATTTCTATCATTATCTGCCCTTAATTATTAACATCGCTGCTATGTGCTGCTCTGAACAGAGCTTTCATTCCCAAGTTTTTGAGGAACTTCAAGAAAGTTCCTGATAACAAGTGAAATCTTAGTGTCTCCCCCTTCCTCTCTTTTTCTCTCCCTCTCCCTCTCCCTTTCTCTCTGTCTACCATCTTCCACCCCTCCCTCCCTCTCTCCTTCTTTCTCTCTCCTTCTGTCCTATTTTTCTCCTCCTTTTTAACAAATTTCAGTGAAATGACTCCCCATTTCTTCAATGCTGTGATCCCTTAAAGACTTGAATCTACACACATGAAATACCCTGTCTACCCTTTCAATATCGACATCCTGGGCAAGGCCTAATCCATTGAAGATGCCAGGGTAACACTGCCCCTGTGGGTCATGCTGGAATTCAAGGCAGTGGGAAGGTCAAAGGAAGAAAGCCAAGGTCTGAGAAGCATGGTTTATGTCCCCAAGGCTCTTGGTCAGAATCCTCTCTCTCACTATGGGTGATTTCAATGGATACCAAGAAAGGCTTCCTAGTTGGTAAGGGAAATAATACATACCCATACAACAGACTACCAGGTGGCCGTTAAAAAGCATGCTGTAAGATAAAGTTGGTTGACAAATTAGTTGATACATGTTAATATTTTAAAGATTCTGTCCGTGTTAGATAAGTATACACAAATATACAAGTAGAAAAACACTGGATCATCAAAATAGAAACATGAATATCTCTGAATAATGAAATCATGACTGCATTTATGCATTTCCTAAATTTTCTATATTAAGAATTCTGAAATTTAAAGAAAAACTTAAAGCCTCTTAATGAAAATCAAGCTCAGAACAATGGCCCTCAGGTGCTATAAATTATATATAATCGTATATAAAAAGGCAGTATCTGCTTTCACAATATTGAAGCACACACACAAATGTAGTCAACGAGATGCCACCAAATTGAGGGCACAGGCACATTCCATGTTCCTCAGTTTTCTCTGTTGAGTGAGGATAGGCCCAGCCTGATCTGCCTCCCAAGATCAACAAAAAGCTGAAGAAAGCAGGATCCAACAAAATTTAACTCACCATACTGCAGCAAGGGCCTAAAGCATCCCCTCCCATACTCCCAGGATAAGGCTGGAGGTTGTAGCTCACGAGTGGAGAACATCAAGTTCTCCCACAGCAGCTCCCATGGCTGGCTCCAGGTCACCAAAATTTGGATTTGTAATGCCATTGTAAATTCTAAGAAATGATGGGGTTGTCTTCAACGTTTTCATCAAGGGAATTCAAATCTGGTCCCTCCATGCAAAGAAGGACTAGTGGTCACCAGCAAATCTGGGAACAGAAGCCCTGTTTGGGCCAGGGTCCTTGAGAACTGAGGCAGTCAGTCACATATTTACAGGGGAATGTTAGCAGGTAGGTTCCTGAAAGCACTTGAACGAAATGAAAAGAAACAGAGGACCTTGGAGCAGCTGTCATCCTATTTGAAGGCATTTACTTGAAGAGGGACACCATTTGGTGAAGAGCATCAGCTTTGTGGTCAGACAGTCCAGGGTTTGATTCCCTACGATCTCCATCTACTGTCAATGAAGACTGCTGGTAAATTTATCCATTATATAAAATGGAACATCAATGATAACTATCTCATTAAAATTGTTGAGAACCTAAAAGAAAACATTCTACACAAAAGTGCTTAGTAACTTGCCTGGTGGAGTCAGTGGTCCATATATGGTTACTGTTACTACCACTATAAACTAGTACTCCTAGTACCTTAGGAAAGGCGTTGAATTAGGCATCAAATTAGGCATTGTTTGGAACATACAAAAAGGGATAAGAAATGGTTTCAACTAAAAGAATATCATAATTCAACTAGGTAGTCCCTTCTCTCCCCTCTCCTCTCCTCTTCTCTCCTCTCCTCTTCTCGTTTTCTCTGTCTTCTCTCTCTATTTCTGTCTCTCTGCCTCTCTGTCTCTGTATGTTTCGTATACCAGCAGCGTCACCCACAGTGGACAGGTTTCAGCGGAGCTTCCACACTAAGACAGACTAGAAAGAAGGACCTAGCCACTACTTCCAAAAAAATTGGCCATGAAAACTTTATGAATAGCAGCAGAGCATTGTCTGATACAGCACCGGAAGGTGAGAGGATGGCGCAAAAAGACCAGGCAGGGTTCCACTCTGCTGTACACCAGGTAGCTAGGAGTCAGAGTCCACTTGATGGCACTAACAACAACAACACACACACACATACATTACATTATATACACACACATGTGTGTGTGTCGCAAAACAAAAGTTCAATAAAATTTCAAAACAATAGAGAAGCAGATAGAAAAAGCTCTGGGGAAAAGATAGTGGTTAAATTCTCCTCCAAAAGCTGAGTAAAGTAAACCAAAAAAGTAGAGTAAGGGATTAGTGATATTTCTCTAGCCGTGTTTGACCACTGTCACTCCTTCCAGCTTCTCAGCTCTAAGCTTTGCTCATATCCACATCAAGCAGCCAAATGACAGAACAGGGGGAGAAACCTTACCAAATATGGTTTCTCACCCTCCATGCTTGTGCCCTAAAGAAATATTTAAACACTGCCCATGAAAACAAAAAAGCAAACCAAGATGAATCTAAGTACTGTCTGGAGGATCAAAAGGAGGATCTGGATAGAACTGTCAACACTCAGGAGATAAATAAAACTTTTAAGTGAGAGAGAGGAGACATACAAAAATAGTCTACAAGGATAACAATAAAAAAGAAAGAAAGAAAAAGAACATATAAATGACAATAAAGAAAGCAATCTTGGGAAGACTTACCCCAGGAAAGAAAAGAAATATTTCAGCAGCAATGCTTCATATTCTCAAGGAAATTAAAGAAATATGTACTCCATAAATTCAGATGAAAGAAGAAATAAAAAGATAGTTTTTAATGGAAAGAGAAATGAAATCAAAACAGAATAACAGCAGCAAAAAGCTGAAAGAGCACTGCAGAAAGAAAAATGGCACTGGCTTAAAAAAGTCATGCACAATAAAAACCAAATGGAAAAATTCAAAGCACTCAGAAGAAGATAATCTACATGGGGAACCCACAGTAAGGCCCCAATATATAGCTATTTGGCCCTGAAGAGGAAGAGAATAGAGCAGCCAGTGCACACACCATATTCAAAGATACAATGTAAGAGAATGTTCCTGAACTGAAATAAGTTATGAATGCAGATTTAAAAAGATCATCATACACCACCCAACATTTATAAACATAAAAAGTATACCTTTTTTTTTTTTTTTTTTAAAGATTTTATTTATTTATTTTTTCCCCCCAAAGCCCCAGTAGATAGTTGTATGTCATAGCTGCACATCCTTCTAGTTGCTGTATGTGGGACGCGGCCTCAGCGTGGCCAGAGAAGCAGCGCGCCGGTGGGAGCCCGGGATCCGAACCCGGGTCGCCAGCAGTGGAGCGCGCTCACTTAACCACCAAGCCACGGGGCCGGCCCAAAAAAAGTATACCTTTATTCTTGAATAAGTTACTGAATTTCAAAAGTAGCCCCAGATTTCTTCAAACGAATAACAGACGCCAGCAAACAATGGCTAGCCTACTAAATTCTGGAAAAATAAAGGGACATATGATCCAAGGACTTTCCCCAACTTAGGTTGCATTCTTTGTGACAAGAACAGAAAGAAATTATCAAATATGCAGGGATTCAGGAAGCATAATTAGTATATATCCTTTTTTAAATTATCATAACATCATATCCCTGATAATCAAGATGAAAATCAAAATAAATAAATCACAAATAGACAAATTTCCATACGGAAAGACTTTTAACTATTCCAGCAGAAAATGTAGCCTAGATAGCTATTTTGACTATAGTTATAAGACTGAATGTAAATATTCAAATTCTTGAAAAAAGAAACATTTTATTCTAGTTTTATATTATAGTATTATGTGATAATTTATGATTGCATTTTAGTTTTATTATAGTATTTATTATACTATTATAGTTTACTATAGTTTTATTATAGTTTATTATAAGTATTATTTTAATTATAATGAATTATAATAAAACTCTTGAGTTTACCAATAAAAAACAGAAAGTGGAAAGGGGTAGCAGGTATGTTGTGAGTCATTGAAAGTACACTAATTTCCTCATCTTTCATGAGAGGAGTCAACAGTCACCAGTAATTTCAGAAACTGAAAGACAGCTTAACATTTTTGTTTACTATTCAAGTCAATAACACAAATAACAAAAAATTTGAGTATGTGTTCCAAATTACTAGGAAGAAAAAAGTTACTGAAAAATAAGGTCCAGCTAACTGTAAAAGAGAATATAATCATCAAAGAAGCAAATATATGGGGTTGTCTTGAGATTTTCCCAAGAAATGATTGGGAAATGTTTGAAATGATTTGGAGTTTGAAGATGATTGGAGTGGGGGAGAAGAAGGAAGAACAAGGTCACCACCATGATCAAAAGTCATCAAATAATGCTTTAAATATCAAATCAAGAAATAATGATTTAAGTATATTATTTAGGGTTATAGAAGTAAGTATAAGAAAAAATAATGGAAAGAACTAAAAGGGGTTACACATGGTAAGTGACAGTGGAGGGAGAATGGGTACAGAGAAACCAGGAGACTGGTTGCTGTTGTTGTTGTTGTTGCTGTTTTGTTTGTTTTAAAGAAGATTTTTATTACTATTTAATTTTGTGAATATATTACTTGGATATTTTTTCTTTAAAGAGGAAAAATAAATATACGCAGGTAAATTCAAAGTTAAAAAAAAAGTGTTGTAGTAATTACACCTGATAAAATTGAACTCAATATAAAGAGCATTAACTAAGACAAATAAAATCATAATTAAAAAAAAAAAGAAAGAAATAGATTTGAAAATTTTTGTCAGCTGCACAAGAAAACAAGGGGCATAAGCCCTGTCAGAAATGAGTACATACCACAAGCCAGGGTGGACTGGTGCATGATACACAACTAGACCAGTAGAAAAAAATACAAAGTCCAGAGATCAACTCAAATACAAGTGACATCTTAAATCATTGGGATAATGATGGACTTTCTAAATAAATGGTGCTGGGACAACTGCGTAGTCACTTAGAAGAAGATTCGTACCTCACACCATACAGAAGAATAAACTCCAAATGGATAAATGGATAAGGGATCTAAACGCAAGAAGGAGGAGGAGGAGGAGGAGGAAGAGGAAGAAGAAACGATACTAGTCTCCGAGAAAAACATGAACGAATTCCCCTTAAACCTCAAGGTAGAGAAAGTCTAACTATGACTCAGAATCCAGAAGTAATAAAAGAAAAGATTAATAAATGGGATTGCATAAAATTTTTGCAGAGAGAACTAAACCACCAAAAACAAAGTCAAAAGACAATTGATCCACTGGAAGAAAATATTTGGAAAAGATACCATGAACAAAAGACTAATATTCCTTAAGAAAAAGAAAATTTAAAAATTGAGAGACAAAAGACCAAAATCCTGATAGAAATGTGGGAAAAAGACATCCACAATTTACAAAAAAGATGTAAAAATGGTACTTAAATACATAAAAAATGTTAAAATTCACTCCTAATTAGAGAAATGCAAGCTAAAACACTGAGATACCACTTCTCACCTACTAGATTAACAAAAATTAAATGTGTAAGAACACACCTGCTGGTAAAGTTGTGAGGAAATATGCGTGCTCAGACACTGCTGGTGGAAATGCAAGCTGGTACCAACCTCTGGAAGGGAGCCTGACAATACCCAACAAAGCTACATAGGAGTTCACGTTTGGACTCAGTTATCCCACTTCTAGGGATTTATCCTGCAATTAGGCCTCCAACAATACAAAAAGACGTATTCAAAGGTTTTTTATTACAGCATTCTTTCTAATTTACTAAATGTTGGAAACAACTTCCATAATCACGCATTGGAGAATGGCTGAATCAACCATGGTGCCGATGTACTGGAGGACCCCACCACTGTGAAAATGGATGAGGCAGAGCTCTGCAGACTGACAAGCACTGGTACACGGGATACGTTATTAAATGAGAAAAAAGCAAAGTACAAAGAAATGTCTAAAATACGCTACCTTTCCAGTGAGAAAGGACATAAAAACATACACATGTATGCACGTATCTCTTGGGAAAGAAATATAAGAAGGATAGACCAGAAACTAACGAGATTAGTGCCTGTGGAGGGTGGGTGGGAATGAGGTGGAGAAAATGGAGAATTGGGAATGAGCAGTGGGCATGAAGGGGTAGTGACATTCACTGAGTTTATCTTTTTGCACAGCTCTTACTCTTAAAACCGTGTTTCCCATACCTAATAAATAAATAAAGTAAGTAAGCAAATAAATAAATAAATAAATACAAACCCAGGTTGTAGAGAATCCAAAATGGAACGTGATACATGAACCTAAATGTATCACAAATGAATAACATAATCTCACTGAAGGAGGTGGGGAAGGAAAGAGCTACCCCAAATAACTTTGAAAAAGAGTATTTGGACTCTATACTGTAAGGCTAAAGACAGATAGTACTGTACATAAAAATGATATTTTAGTAAATTTTTCACAAGGGATTGGGTTAGCAATTGTAAAACTACATTATATATACACTAGGATAGAGCAAATACGTAAATATATTGTGGGCAATCCGAATCTGGTTTTTATAAAGCTGGAGGGGTGGGGGGGAAATCTGGTTTTTCCACTATCAGAGAAAGAAACGTTACAAATAAAGAGGGAAGGCTAGAATAAAGTCTGTGGAGTAGATTGAATCAGGCGTATCAGTTTAACTCATGGTTTAGATAGATAGATGATAGATGAAAGATAGATAGATGATAGATTAATAGGTTGATAGATATATAGATAGTAGATAGAGATAGATGATGATGACGATGATGGTGATAGATAAGCTAGATAGAAATACAAATCTGCATATGTCATATTTTCTATTACTATCCATTGTATGAGCCTAGAAACTATGGCATCTAGTATCCATGAGTACACTCAGGATCCAGGTTTTACTTTCTAACACCATTTTTAAATAGAAGGAACCAGGGCTCCTTGGGAAATTGGTTGATACCAGGAAGCGCAGGCAAATTACAAGATAAGCATTGGAACATTTTGTGGTGTGAGAAAGTAAGAAAATGCTCCAATAATGATGAGGAGAGTATGTTGAAAAAACACAAGAGCCAACTTGAAGGCACCCCTCAATGCCCAAATCTGGAACAATTTGAGCATCAAAATAAATAGGGATAGTGACGGATTATAACCCAGATAATAAAAATAAATATCCATGAGTCCATATTTATATAAATAAGTACACAAACAGATAAATAAACGGGGGAGATGGGACAGCTCTCCTTACAATAGAACAATAAATTAATGAATGTAATAAGAATGATGGAAACAGAAAATCTTCATTAGGCAAACAACACAATAATAATGTTACAGACAACAATCACCAAATGACGCTAAAACTAGTGAGTGAAAGTATGAGAAATAGGATCTTCGCATAGTGCCCAGTTATCTCCACATAAGTTACTTATTAATTACAAGGGGTAAAATAGCTAAGTAATAGTGGAGAAATCTGGCAGAGACCATGACGATCAAGTGACCATAGCATAGTCATGCACCACATAATGATGTTTCCGTCAATGAAGTACCGCATGTATGTGGTCCCATAAGACTAGTACCATACAGCCTAGGTGTGTATAGGCTATACCATTTAGGCTTGTGTAAGTACACTCTATGATGTTTGCACAATGATAAAATCTCCTAAGGATGCATTTCTCAGGCTGTATCCCTGTCGTTAAACAACGCATGACTGTAATGTCACCACCAGTAATAAGACATAACATCCTGTACCCCTGATATTATACCCTGAGAAGGGCACATCTGTGCTGTTCTTGCCCGAAATACATGACCTCAACTACCACGAGGAAACATTGGACAAATATAAATTGAAAGAAATACTAGGAAACAATGGTCTGTCCTGTTAAAGAGTCTCAAGGTTGTAAAAGACAAAGAACAACTGAGAAATAGTTGCAGATTACAGAAAAGACACAACAACTAAATGCAATGTGGGATCCTGGACCAGAAAAGGGGCATTTGTAGAAAAAGTGGTGAAATAAGAATAAGGTCCTTAGATTAGTTAATAGTATTGTAACGGTGTTAATTTCTGGATGCCAAGGATTGTAGAATGGTTTTGTCACTGGTCAACATTAAAGAATGCAGGCAAAGGGTATATGGGAACTCTCTGTACTATTTTTGTGACTTTCGTATAAGTTTAAATTTATTTCTAGAAAAAGAAGACAAATTAAATGTTGAAAATTGTCATGAAATAAAGCAAAAAAAATAGATTTATTACTATCTCAATTTAATAACAAAGTACTATACTTTACTATTACATACAATCAGAATTAAACATGAAGGTGATGGGATTCGGGGCAGGGAAGACAGAATCAAACACACCTCTGCCTAGAAATGCAAAGAAATGTAAAAGAACCACCAGTCCATTTACAAATGAGACCTAAGCTCAGTCATGGTATAACTAATATGTTTAGGGTACAGGAAAGGAGAAACACAATGACTTAAATGTGGAAGTGGTTGGTTTTACTTATCTTGATTAAAAATGAGTGATTTTATGCTGTCAAGAAACAAAAAGAAAGACAACTTCTGTTTTACCACGTACATCCATGAATGCTTGATTTTCCATCGTGTTCCCACTATATTTTGCCCCTTGAGGAAATCAAAACAGTAAATGCCCTCCACACATACTATTTCCCACCACCACCATCACCACCTTTGAGCCTAAGTGAGGAGAAACTGTAGTTCTATAAAACTTGATTCTCTAGTGAATGATTGTCTTAAAAAACAGAAAATAGAGGCAGGTCCCCAAAAGATTCATGACATGTGCAGTCTGCATTTATGTTATGAGTAGTTTCATTTCCTGGAAATAACCGCTGTGATGGAATATTTCTGTTCGGTTAATTTGTTTTGTTTTGTTTTGTTTTGTTTTGTGAGGAAGATCAGCCCTGAGCTAACATCCATGCTAATCCTCCTCTTTTTGCTGAGGAAGACCGGCTCTGAGCTAACATCTATTGCCAATCCTCCTCCTTTTTTTGTCCCCTAAAGCCCCAGTAGATAGTTGTATGTCATAGTTGCACATCCTTCTAGTTGCTGTATGTGGGATGCGGCCTCAGCATGGCCGGAGAAGCAGTGCGTCAGTGCGCACCCAGGATCCGAACCCGGGCTGCCAGTAGCGGAGCGCACGCAGTTAACGGCTAAGCCATGGGGCCGGCCCCTGTTCAGTTAATTACTGACATTGGGATTGACTTGGTTGGGTGAATTCCAAATTATTTTATTTTTCTTCCAAATTTTAATATGAAAATTTTCAAACAGAAAAATGAACAAATTTTACAGTAAATACCACTTATATTTGACCATTAACATTTTATTATACTTGTTTAGTATTTATCTATCCATTTACTCTACTTCTGTCTATCCATCAATCTATCTTATTTTTGGATGCATTTCAAAGCAAATAGCAAACATCCATGCATTTTCCCCTTTCCATTTCAGCATGCATCTCATTAACTAGCAAATTCCAAAGGAATTACCCCCGTTTCTGGATCTACTGGTTACAATGTAGTCCACAGCTATTGGATTCTAACCTCACCTCTGCTTCTGACCTTGAGTGGAAAGGAAGCTTGATCTGCAAAGCTGGCCATATCAGGAGTCCTGAAATCTCAGTGGTGGTCCCCATCTGCTGTGCCAGGCAGACCCTTGACTTGTGGTCACTTAGAGCCACCAATGCTGCTTGAATCCACTCACCTACCTACTCTCAGGTAGGTTGGGAGAACAGGGAGGGTGATAACTTTTCACGGGCATGGACGGTGTGCAGTACACAGAAAGTGCTGAATATGAAATTAAATATTAACAGTATATGGCTGTTAGATAAGAACAGTTAGTCCATAATAGTCTACTCAAATTTTTATAGGTACATGACTTCTTCTGGGGAGAGTTTCATAGCTTACATATTTTCAAAGAAATCAGTGACTCTAAAAATATTGAGGGCCACTGGTCTAACACTTCCCTCCTTCCAGACACTGTGCATTAGTAATCTCAGATTGTGTTATCTCTTTTGCCTGCCACATCCCACTGTTGACTTATATTTAGCTTAATTCAACCAAAACCCCAATTTATTTTCCCCACATTACGCTTTTAGTGTAGACCATTTTTGTTTATTTGTCTATCCTGGTGATTAGTGAGTAACTTTGTCCATTAAGCTGAGTTGGATGCGTCATTAACCAGAGAAAAAGAGAAAACAGGTAGTGAAAAGTCAATAGTTGGTAATATTTATGACATCCCTCAGAGGGTGAACAAAAGAAAGATGGTTCTGGCATCGTGACTCTAGTCTTAACCCAATGACTCATTATTTGGAAGACTTTGGTGAGTTACGTCTTCCAGCTGCCTTTCTATGCAGAAAAATCCACCAGGAAGTAATAGGTACAGGAAAGGATCTTGGATTCATCCAGCCCTCTCTGCTACAGCTGTTGTGATGCTGGGTAATGGACTGCTTCTTCCACACTGTCTGAATCTCCCACAGAATCTGGGAAAATACTGTGTCCAGAGCAGGGGCCCAGTAAGCCCTTATTTTACTGGAACAATCAAATTAAGAGCTAGTTTGGAAATGCCCTTTATTGCAGTAATATTAACCTCCTTGAGAGCCAACATTTTGGTAACAGCAAGACCCTAAAACTTCTAATTCACATATGCTTGCCCAGTTAAAGTGATCATTGGGTTTAAAGTTAATGAAACCATATTTTCTAATTTTCTATTTCAAACTACCGTCCCTTACTTTCAAGAGGGAATGTCCCATTTAGGAAAGGGATTCTTTAAGACTTTAATTCCTTCTCACCTCAGTTCTACCATTAACTGACTACATCATCTTTAGCGAGCCAGGTCTCCTTATCTGCAAAATGCTATTTGAGAGTGACCGCCTGCAGCTGAAGTACCTCGGAGAGGCCCATTGGGAACCTGCTTCTGAGCTCACTACTATGATTAATTACAAAATTTTTCCTAGACCAAGTATCTAAAGAAATCCTAATCCCAAACTCTCTGAAAGAGCCCAGTCACGTAAATTAATAATTATTAGTTTTGTAATGGCAATGTTTATTAAGTGACTACTGAATGCCAGTATCTTCGTGCTTATGAGTTAAGGGCTATCATTATCCCCATTTTACTGATGACAACACTGAGGCTCAGAGAGGTTTTACAACTAAAACTCCCTGAATGGTAACACAACTGAACCCAACCTGGAAACAGAGTCTTGATCCTTGATCAGAATATCTTCCATAAACAACAAAAGGGACTATCTTTCTCAAGTGGTGGAGTGGGTAGAGGAGGTAACCTTGGTGAGTTGAAGTCCTCCATAAGGAGCATCCTCTCGAGGAACAGATCCTATTTAAGAGCAGCTCTCTGATGCTCTCTAGTGGCCACTGGCCACACTGTTTTTCCTGAAATGTAGAGAGCCGTCATTGTCTGGAGTGGTTGGTGGATGCACAATAGCTATTATTCAAGTATACACATACAAAAATAAGATACAAGAAATTATTTCTTCTGTCCCTCTTATCACTGTTAAGTAATTCTATGTTTGAGCTTTTGTAGTTGTTGTTTTTAGGAAAAGCAGTTGTTGGAGGAGCTGAGAAGTTTGCCTCTTCCATATCCGACTTGATTTGACACATTCAGATAACTAAAAACTTCTTGCCCTGTCACTTTCAATTTCCTATTAGTCTAGACTTCAAATATCACCTGAGTCTATCACTTCGTTCATTCTCCCTTGGCCCACTTACATACTAATTTGCATACCTGCAATCTCTCAAGTTTCTTTTTCAATAGTGGTATTAGACCATATCTAATAGGACTACATAATCCCCTTGTTCTGATTTAAATACAAAGGAACACAGAAGTGTTTGATAATAATGACTATCTTTGATCTCTTACAAAAAGTCCAAAAATTCTCCAGCATTCAAGGAAATAAAAGGAACTAGGAAGACTAGAATAGTGACCTATAGGAAGTGACAAGAAGTATTAAATTGATAGATGAGTACTGGAAAAGATGGGGCACTTTTGACTCTATCCAAAGATAGATGGTAAGAAAATGTATCACCTATAATTTACTTCTTCTACCTGGATGTGTAGTAATTTTTTTCCAACTGAGAAGTAATAGGCTCCCTGATGGTAAATAGTAATCCATTATTATAATCATTAAGTAAATATATTTCAGCTTCTATGAGACCTTTGAATATTCATTATAGCCTTGTTAAAAGTCCTCTATTTACCCCCAAAACACCTCGGAGATATTTCTGCTTTCCTCTAAAACAGGAGCATCTCATGTACTTTATTAATACTTCTCCTTAGGGTTCTTTGAGTTAGCTTCTGCTTTTTACTGTCTCCCTGGAAACAAGCATGTTGTCTCAGTGTAGAACTATTTCAATAAGAGAGGAAACAAAGAAAAATTCCCCCAACTTTTCTGTGGAGGGAGAGATAAAGCAGAATACAGAGAGGGGATTAGAATTCTAAAGTGTTCAGAGCATGAATGAGAGGATTTTTGCAGCTGCTCTTAATCAGCCAGGGCAGTTAAAGAAAAAATTGTAAAGATGACATAACAGTCAGTAAACAAGTCAACCCCGAAACCTGACACATAGGTGCCAGGTGTGATTTTAAAGTTCTAGAAAGTTCTCAGGTTCAAACAAAATCCATCTTCTTGCTACATGCTGGTTCTTGAAATTATATCAGAGCATAGCTAAGCCTTTTCTAACCCATGACCCCTTAGGATAAACATATTTCAAGGCCTCCTGTAACATTATTTAAAAGTTCAAATTAAATAACTTACCTAAAAACAATGACCCAGCTCTATAATAAATAAGTCCTAATCAATATCCTAGACTCTCACTCTCTGAAATTGGTCCTCCTCAATAGACTCTGAAGCAGGGATGTACATGTGGGAAGTTTATTGGAGAGTATTTCAGGATCACTCCTTGGGGGTGTTGGAGGAGGGGCAGACAAAAAAGTGAGAGGAGGCAGAGACAGAAGTTGAACAGCAATGCAGATGCAACACAGGCCTCCATTGATTCCACAGGGAGCTCTGGAGCTCAGAGGGCTCTTCAGAGTTGTCCTGAATCGAGGCAAGAAGACTGGGCCTTTGTATGCTGGCATCGAAAGTCATTGGAGGGGCGGGCCCCGTGGCATAGCGGTTAAGTGCGCGCGCTCTGCTGCTAGCAGCCTGGTTCTGACCCGAATGGGCATCGATGCACCCCTTGTCATGCCATGCCGTGGCAGTGTCCCATATAAAGTAGAGGAAGATGGGCACGGATGTTAGCCCACGGCCAGTCTTCCTCAGCAAAAAGAGGAGGATTTGCATGGATGTTAGCTCAGGGCTGATCTTCCTCACAAAGAAAAGAAAAAAAATGTCATTGGAAAAAGGCTATGCTTGGGGAAGGCGCATGACTTTGGGCAGGTAGCTCCCTTAAGCCAAGGACAAGTCCTAGGAGGGACACAGCTGTGAGCTGTCAGTGATCAACACTCCCAGCAGTTAGGGCAAAAAGTGTCCTCTCCTAAAGGAGGACTTGGGTACCAGAGCACCTACTACACTGACCAATCAGGTTAGTATCCCCCCTACCTCCACCTTGTGGCAGGAAACAAAAGGGACCTAGTTAGCAGCCCTCTGGCTAAAGGTCAGTAACTATCATGATTGCTATTCTATCATCTGAGGTCTTAAAGCACAAAGGTAGGTTCCCTAACCAGACTCACATAGTACTCCAGAGGAGGAGTTAGGACTGGAACTGAGGTCACCAAACCCTCTTCCCGTTCTCTAAGCAGAAGATGAAAACCCAGCCCTTCTTAGTCGATCGCCTTGGCCTATCAATAAATCCCAGTAAACGCCCATTGATCCGACACCCCACAGGAGATATTGTAGTCTGCAATTACAGAAAGCCGCTTTATCTTCTGTGACCACTCTCCCACCATAATTCTTCCCTGGAGTCAACATTCTGGAACTAAGAGTGATTTCCGTAAGAATGCAGATTCACTCATCATGTCACCTTAAGTCTAAAATGTTCTAGAAGATTCACTGCAAAACAGGCAACTCGGAAGGTTAGGCTCTTCTGGTAGAGTTCAGGGCTGAACTGGATGTAGGTGCTGGAAAGTGGGTACAGCTCTCGTAGTTTAATCTCCTACCCTGTGCACCGAGGGCTTGTCATGGGCTCTTAAAGCAGAGAGTTCGAGAGCCCAGGTTCCTACTATGAGTGGGTTTGTGCAGATATTTTTATATTTTGTAACCCACCTTATCTCTTTGGCTGCTTCACACAAGGCAACTCACGGAAACATAACTCAGCTTTCATTTTCCACTTCTAAATTCTGTTGTGCTTATCCCTTCATCAGAAATGCTCAGTCTGATTGGCTGACAGAAATTGTATTTATGATCTCCTCCAAGAAGCATCTCTCCACGTATGAATAATAAACCAACAGGCAAACTTGGCAGTTTTTTGGGAAAATGGGAAATTTGTGAGCCAGTTAATAGGATTTTAATAGACCAGGGCTTGCTCTGCATGTCATGAATTTGCTGAGATTTTACCCCATCATTTTGTCCCTCAGCTAAAATTGTCTATTCAGAAAAACACAGAGAGAGCTTTCTCTAATCCTCAGCAGGGAGCAGAGAATCTGGAATTCTCTTTACACCTCTCACGGTGCTGTGATGGATCCCTGACTTAAAGCCTAGGAATCAAATTTATTTAAAACTCATCAGTGGCAAGAGAAAACAATGCTTTTTCCCTTTAAGTATCCCATGCTGATTACTGGCCCCACTTTGTTTTTAGTCAGAGGACCTGTGGAAGGAATCAGAACAATTTGCTTCTTGGTTCAAGTTCAGGCTTTGCTGAGAGAGACAGAAAATCATTACCAGCTGGAAAAAAATCAGTTATTTATAGAAAATGATTAGAAGCTCTTTGCCCTGGTCCCATGGTCAGCTGTCCACAGTCCCCAAATCACCCTCACAATTTACACTTTTGTCGGCAGAGAGTATTAAACCGTCAGAACAAGCCTTTCACTCTGTCACAGTGGAGATGAATGCAAAAGCTTGGAGTTCAGTGTGACTGAGGAAAAGAACTTGAGGACTGAGAGGGCACACACGAGGGATTTGACATCGATGTTCCTTCCCCAGTAGGAACTTAATCTTCTCTGGAAGAGAGTGTGAGATGTGCAAGTGCCACATGGAGGCCATTTTGACATTTTTAAAGAGGGCAATGGATTCTGGGAAATTAGTCTTTGCTGCTCTCGCTTGGCACAGATAGATATACTTCTTCCATTTGTCCCACATATAATCTTCCAGTAATGTTGGTCTTTGCATCCCCACACACAAGCTTTCCCATTCCTACTTCCAACCTACAGCATCCTTGGCAATTCAAATTCTATGAATGCCCGGTTCAAATCTCACCTCTTCCCTCACTGCCAAGACCATGATCTTTCCCTTCTCTGATTTCCCACAAGAGTTTTCGTGTTTAGCACAGAAGTTGACACTTAGGTGCGTGCTCACATATGTACGTTGTTTTCTTGTCATCTTGGCACCCATTGCTTGGGTGTCTAGCGCTCTGGTATCATGGACATGACCTAATGGCTATCTCCACCTCAGCTGCCTCTGCCTTGCTCTACCGGCTCTCCTCTGCTCTCAAGCTGTCCAGGACACCGCTTCCTGCTATCTCATGGAATCTGTTCTCTGCCATTCCTCTGTGTGTGTTTTGGCTTCTGCCATATCCTACTGTGCTGGCTCCCTTGCATGTTTCATATTCACATTTGCAAAGAGAGAAAAACGTGTTAGGGCCAGACAGCCATTTCCCCACAGAGAGCACACGTTGGCCACAGGTCTCATACCAGCCACCACTTAGACTATACCAGCCCCCCATTGCACTTGTCTTCCTCCCACTTAGCTGTGGCCAGGTAGGCAGGGTCATGTGGTTCCAAGCATGGTGACCTATGTGTAAGGAACCACTCGGATATGGGTGAGGATGTGGCAAGCACTGGACACCTCTGGAAGACAAAATCCCCAAAGTCGTGTCCACGATTCCTGCCCCTTCTGTATCCCCTCAATGTACCCAACATGGCATATGGAAACACATATTTTAAAGTCTTTTTTTTTTTCAACTTTACCTGCAACTCACTTTGTGGTAGACAGCTCAAGACCTACCTCCATCCCTGATAAAGTTAAATATCTGCCAATTTTCATAAAGTGTTGTATCTCAACATTTCTTTATTTTATCATTTTCCCCATTCATTTCAGAAACAAAAGTCATTGCCTTATTCAAAATTTAACTCAGACTGAAATGTCTTTAGGATACTTTTCATGGTTAAAATTTTTGGTCAGTCATGTAGACAAAAGTATGTTTGGTGGGCAAAATATTTTTTGAATGCTTGTGTAACTTCTGGAGTTCCTGGTGAGGTGGATGCCACATCAAAGGGGCCCAAATGATTGTCAAATTACATTAAATTCTGTAACAGTTATGAAATCTTAGCATAGGAAGGAACCGTGGAAGCTGTATGGTTCAATCTTTAATTCATTATTATGCCTGAAAAATTGTCCCAGGCCCGAAAAGGACAATTCCAATGATGGGAAGATCAACTCTCAGCAGAAAGCCTTTCTGTACATCGAACCAAAATCCATCTTCCTGTAACATCCACTCATTTGTCTTAATTTTAAATAAGGTTCAACATGGAGAAAGCCTAATTTTATTTTCCACATAAAAGTCTGTTAAATATTTAAAGCAGCAATTCAGCATTCCCCAAGTGCTTTTGCTAGGGGAAATATGCAAAATTAGCTAACTCAGAGATTTTTGAGGGGGTTTGGTTTGGTTTTAATATAATAAACTATCATCAGTTACAATAGCAACCGATGGGGAACACTCAATCATTCCATTCCTTCCTCCTATGACAGAGTTTTTAAAATTTTTATTATCCATAGCACCCTCCTCTGGATGCACCTTGTAATATTCTTTCCAAGAACTAAATATATATCCCCGTATTCAACAGGGCTATGGAATAAGTCCATGATCTCATGATTCAAACAAAATAATTAATGAAGTTCATGTTCAGTCGACATCAGCATTGCCTCCCCTCCTCGATCACTCCACATGGCTGGGTCATGTTGTGTCTGCCATGTTCACCATTGAATTCACTGTTTCTAGCACCTTCATATTTCTCATAACAACCAGCTTGATGACTGGCACTTTAAGCAAAAATATATACTTAATGAATGACTCACAGCCAGTTCTGACCCTTACCCCTTTGTCACAGGATACTCTGGTAAGCCTAGGATACTCCAATCTCTGAATTTACTTTAACTAACTTTAACCATATTAAATTCCATCCTATTAGATTTAGTTCATGATGCCAGTCTATCAAAATACTTTGGAATCATGCATCAGTCACTTAAAGTTTTAGCTCTTCCTTCTAACATTCTATCAGTTACATATTTGGTGATTGTGCCTGATATGTCTTCAGTTAAGCCACCAAATTAAATATTTAACAGGACAGACAGCCAGCAAGAAAGCTCTCTGGCATATCACTGGAATCCACCCTCCAGGCTACCATGATCCATTTATCAAATTCTCCTAGTAAAGTTTCTGAACTGACACAAATCTATCAGACTTACCATCTAGCCTATGTTTCTCCTTTTCCACAAAGAATATAAAATAATTTGTCAAATGCTTTCCTGAAGCCAAGGTATTATGGGATATGTTAGTTGTATGCTCTCTCTCAAGCTCCAGTAAAGTAAGAATTTCTCTATGGAGATGTAAAGATTGTTTCACCTGGAAGGCCTTTCCCACGTCTAAAATCCTAAGATATATCCTATCCATAGAGAATCTCATATTTTACAGGGTACATTTACAAGTACCACATCTACCACTTATTGAATGCCTGCCAACTATAAAGGACTCTACCCAGTAAGGGATGTGCAGCATCTTGTGAAATGATCTTCATTACAACCTCATTCATGGGGTATTCGTATCTACATTTTGGAGCTGAGGCAATCGAGCCTCAGAAATGCTAAGTAATTTCCCCAAGTTCTTATATGTAATAATATCTGTTCTCAT
This sequence comes from Ceratotherium simum simum, assembly GCF_057802395.1. Classification (NCBI taxonomy): domain Eukaryota; kingdom Metazoa; phylum Chordata; class Mammalia; order Perissodactyla; family Rhinocerotidae; genus Ceratotherium; species Ceratotherium simum. The sequence goes on along the minus strand of NC_141923.1, from coordinate 17,360,166 downwards.
GTAATTTATGTTATCACCAGGGTCAGCCACATAATTTGCAGAGTGCAGTAAAACATTAAAATACAGGGTCTCTTGTTAGGGATAGAGTGTTTGTGTCCCTCCAAAATTCATGTGTGGAAATCCCAACCCCCAAGGTGATGGTATTAGGAGGTGGGGCCTTTGGGAGGTGATTAGGTCATGAGGGCAGAGCCCTCATGAATGGGATTAACGCCCTTATAAAAGAGGCCCCAGAGAGCTCCCTGGTCCCTTCTGCTATGTGAGGACACAGCAAGAACATGGCAGTCTATAAACCAGGAAGAGGGCCCTCACCAGACACCAAATCTGCCAGTACCTTGATCCCAGACTTCCCAACCTCCAAAACTGTGAGAAATAAATTTATGTTGTTTATAAGGCACTCAGTCTCTGGTATTCTATTATAACAGCCTGAATGGACTAAGAGATCCTTTGTTCAAAAAAGCAGGAAAAAAAGTGAGTGCTGTTAAATGTACTAAAATATAGAGATTTTTCCTTTCTTCCACAGTCTGTCACTCAACCTGTCATGGTGTTTTTTATTTGCTATTTAACGTCATTCTCAGTAAAGGAAAATAAGAAATTTAAATTATTAGCTTGAATTTTAATGTTCATCTTTACATTATGCAATGCCAGTGTTAAATGCAAATATAAGTGCATTTAATTTGTACGTGAAATCACAGAAATTACACAATCTATATTTGGTAACTCGTATATGTATTTCACTGTTACCAGAATAGTGGAAATTCTGCACAAAACTAACTTAATCATTTCTATTTCATTTCTAGATACTTGCACGTTCTACCAACACTGTCTACCTTTGGCTCACTGATGAGTGAGGAAGGGAAAGGAAAGGAAAAGGAACTATGAGTTGTCTATCTTTCCCTTTCCGTCTATGTCATTATTTCCAATGTAAGTCATTGGCTAATACAGGGAAGGAACATGAGTGAGAAGGGGTATGATATGATTCTTTGATCCTTAGTGTTTCTTAGAACACCATTGTTTTCTTTCTGCCTTCAAAGCAAGTTCTGGTTCAAACGCAGTGCATGGCCACGCTGGGTTGTTAGTGCCCACACTTACTCAGTTGTTGATATAAGACGATTATGTTGTACTCGCTAAACTCACACGCATGGCGTGTCTGCTGGAATTCTGCACTGATGGGCCATCATAAACACTATAGGCAAGCAGGGTGGTAAGGAACAGCAGACAGACGTTGTGTATATCGCCTCTGCTCACGCACACGCTCCATTGTCTCAGACTTCATCTACAAAACACACATTTAAAGATAAAATTATTAAGAATTTCATGACAGCAACAGCAGAGCATTGAACTAAATGCTGGGCCCCTCTGATCGCAAGGCCTTGTGTGATTGCACAGGTCAATCACCCATGAAGCTGACCCTGGTTGTCGCCACCGATGGCTGGACCACTACTTACCTCTGAGACCTCCTCTCCAGCTCTTCACTCCCTTGCTCACGATCCTCCAGACTTGTTCTCCATTTTTCTTTAAAAAATTTCAAGCAATTTCATGCCTCAGTTTCCTCTCACTTGCTGTTCCCTCTGCCTGGAAAGCCTTTCCCCACAATGTTCACATGATCCGTTCCTTCTCATCATCTAGGCATCAGCTCCAATGTCAACTCTTCAGGCTTTCCCTGAGGGCCCTATCCAGTGCTCCGCCATCACTCTGTCATAGTGCTCCATTTTTCCTTCTTCACGCCACATGCAATCATCTGAATGCATCTCATGCATGCATTTGCTTGTTGGCTGCCTGACTCTTCCACTAGAATGTAGGGTCTAAGAGAGCCATGCCATTGTCTGATATGTTCACTGCTGGATCCAGCTCCTTAAACCTCCCCTGGCACAGAGTAGGTGCTCAATACATATTTACGGAGTGCATGCCCAAATTAATGAATTACTGTGCCTATACTAGACCACACCTCATGGTTCCTTCTCAATAAATATTAATTAAATTATAAATGTGCATAAGATGATGCATGTAGTAGAACTCAAGCTCCTTAAAAGGAGAGAACCATGCAAAAAAATTAGCTATGACAGTGGTAATAAGATAAATTACTTAAAAACAGATAATATGTGGAAATGGCCACATGCTCCCCTCCAGCCCCGCTCTTCACTTTTCCTTTTGTTGAAGTAAAATCATAATATTGAGCCGGTAACAGCCCAGCTGTTGCCATGACAACAGACTTTGCGGACACAAACTTTCAGCCGAGATGAAACCACATGATGGAGAAAGAATTGTTTGGCCAAGGCCTATCGGAAATAATTATAAAGATGACAGAGGAAAGAATTAGCCAAGTAAATTGCTTTTGAACAAGTGCATCTTCTTAGGCAGATAAGAAAATAGAAGATAAAGCTGAATCACACCTCAGAATATATATCTGTGGGGGAAAGTCACACAAAGTCAAAAAAAATTTTTTTCCATTTTGCAAGGAAATAAAGTTAAGTATAAGCTGATCTGGAAGAAATAGCACCCTTCAGACACTTTGGTCACTTCTAATTCAAGTTAAATCTGAACTGACTTGGCTTTGCCTGCATCTCAATATGTTTTTATGCAATTGAAGGATTCTTGAAAGATTGTGGGTAAATCAAATATCTAAAAATCAAACTGGAATTCAAGTGCACTGTCTGGCTTGGCTTTTAAAGGAACTTTGAAAAATCCTTCTGTAAAGCAAATAATTCCTCTGTTACAGGATCAGACGTTGCTTCATGTGCAGATCTTGGAAGTTTTTATGTGATAAATATTTTTAAAGACAAATTCTCCCAGTGACCAAACCAGCATGATTTAACCGGTTATTTTCAAATGGCGTCATCTTTCTGGGTCTCAGTTTGTCTCCATGAAAATGGGAAAATGATTGCCAGCCACCAACCTCACTATTTGAATGTCTTTGTTTTTTTTTATTAAACAAATTTCAGGTACGTCATTAAATTACGACTTCTGTATACACTACATTGTTCACCATCAAAAGTCTAGTTTCCACCAGTCACTGCACAAATGTCCCCTTTTACCCCTTTCACCCTCCCACAGCCCTACCTCCCCTCTGGTAATAACCAATCTGTTCTCTATATATCTGTGTGTATTTGCTGTTTTTTGTTTGTTTGTTCTCTATCTTCCACATATGCGTGAAATCATACGGTATTTTTCTTTCTCGGTCTGATTTATTTCAATTAGCGTAATTCCCTCAAGGTCAATCCATGTTGTCCTACATGGCAAGATTTCATCTTTTTATGGCTAAGTAGTATTCCATTGTATATCTATATCACATCTTCTTTATCCTTTCATCCATGGAGATTCCTCAAAAAAATAAAAATGGAACTACCACGTGATCCAGCAATTCCACTTCTGGGTATCTATCCAAAGAATACAAAAACACCAATTTGAAAAGATATATTCACACCTATGTTCATTGCAGCATTATTCACAATAGCCAAGACATGAACATCTTTGTTTTTTTAAGTTCTCTGAATTCATTTCTTAAAAAGCACACACAAATCAAATACCCTGATGGTTGCCAAATGAGCTGTTTTCTCTTACGTGTTCCTCCTCTCCTGCATTTCTTCTTTATCACTGTCAGACATAGACTTCACCTTTGTGACTCTTGGGACACGTAGGGCTTTTGATTTCTGCTATTGAGGGACTCTGTTTCCTGCTTCAACCTGGGAAATCAAATATCAACAATAAAAATCTTATTCAGACTAAGGTGAAGTCTTTTCTAGGCATCATTTCAAGATTTTTGGAGAAATGAGATTATATAAATCCAGTAAATTCATAACCACCTAAAGCATCTGTATTAGTAAGTTAAAGTCTCTTTGGACAAGACTTCAATTAAAGAAGGAGCAACTCACACATGGGTGTGTCCAAACAGTGACTTGTTTGTTCTTTTACCTGCTTCTAGGAGGGGTCATTGTTTAGCTCTGTGGTAGAAAATTACAAATTCCTGTGTGTATTTATATTATATTAAGCTGATTCTGCCAAATTCTTCAAAGATACTACAGGGTGATTCCCACTTTCATGGAAAATTCAAGGTTTATCTGTGTACCTCTCCCGTCTTTCTAATACCTCTTTCCTTCCTACCCTACCCTCATAGTTCTGTACAGTCATCTGCAAGGTACACCCTGAAACCCAACTTGGTTCCAATCCCATAGCAATTTATTTGTTCATAGTAGTGTGCTTGGCACCAAGGATGAAAGAGAAAGAGTTATAGAGCAACTGCGTTCCTGAAGCTTACAATCTAACTGGAAAAAAGAGTCAAGTGAGGAAATAATTAAACAAAGGTGGCCAGGTATGAAGATGGTGGAAGAGGCTGTGATTCAGAAATCTGAACTTCAGAAATGATGGAATTAAGAGTGGTAGAGAGACCTAAGAGGGGGAAGAACCTGAGTTGGATCTTGAAGATCGAGGAAAATGTGGCCATTCAGAGAGGCATGGGAAAAGTACCCTAGATTAAGAGATTCTTAAGAGGAAAGATTCAATTCAATTCACCATCCACCATCTCAGGGTATTGCTGAAGATCCTACAGAATATCCAGCACTAGTAAATTCTCATCTGGTCTAGTCTAGTCTAGTCTAGTCTGTCCTTCTGATATCTCACCTTCTCCCAGGGTCCTCTTCCCCAGAGCATCTTCCACCCTGCCTCACAACTATCATAAAACCAAGCTATGGCCACGTCATTTCCACACCCAAAACTCTTCAGCAGCGCCAACATCCAACAAGAACTGAACAACTCCAGAAGACTGATTTATAACCACAGTAAAATATTTTCTTTCCTTCTTTTTTTGTTTTACCTCCTCTTGCTTTTCCTCTATATCTCACATGGCAGAGCACTGGAGATGTTCATAACTCCCTCTCTCTCTTCCCAAATTACCAAATGCTTTCTCAAACATTCAATCCCTTCTGGCACCCTGCCTCTTCCTCTTATCTGTCTGCAGTTATAATTTTCCTTCCAGGAGTAGATCTTTGCCCTTCCCAGTGTAATTGCAGGTGGTCTTCCAGACCTTTCCAAACTGCCTTCTCCATCCGCTATCCTGATTTGCACAACCAAAGCAGATAAGAGGACCCCAGATTTCCCTGAGGCAGTGGGTGAGGAGAAAGGCTATGAAAACACTTTAAATTTTTCCTGTTAAATACATTATCTCATTAAATACCCCCAAGGGCCATTCGATGTGGACTCATTCATTATTGATAAGGACACGGCCTAAGGCCCAAGTTAAGAAGGGAAGTAGAGTTAGTTATCCAAGTCTATTGGACTCTAAAGCTCAGGGTCCCATAGATGACAGCGCCCTGTTTGTGCCTTTGCATAAAATAGATGTCTAAAAATACTTCAAGAGACAATGCTAAACAGAGACTTGGTGGTTCCAAGGCTACTGAGCAGCACATGCACTCAACAGTTAAGTGGATTTTTCTGCACAACCATGAAGCTGTCAGACAAGGAGAGAGGAAGCCCAAGAGTCCTGCCTTTGCAGCTTCCTCAGACAATTTGAACAGCTTTAGAAACTTTTCACTTAAGGAAATTAGAGGCTTAATACCAGCAACACTAAATGTTTCTCAGGAGCTTATCTCCCTAGAATCTGTAGCAGCTGTGTGCAAATTAATCCGTGATTTGCAGGCTACACAGAGCCGAGATTGGGGAAACAGCTGGGCATATTTATGAAAGTTTGTCAGGGATGTACCAGCATGTTCAGAGGTACCTTCTTCTTTAAGTGTCATTTTGCTGGCAAAGGGAAGGAGAAAGTGAGACAGATCCTGCTGGTGTCTAGAGAATTAATGAAAACCTGGCAGAAATCTGAAGCTGAATATGTCTTCTCATTCTAAATTAGGCAAAGATTTACTTGAGAGGATCTGGGGAGCCAGAGTGAATCAGACACAGTGCTGATTGGTGACTTGTCTGATAACTACAGTGGCACTCAACTTTCAATGAGTGCTGCCAGCTGCCCTGCAGAAGAGCTGTGGCATCCAGCCGGGGGTCTGATTTGAAGCACCATGGCCAAGCCGGCCCCATCTCTGCCTGTCCCTCTTGTGGTGGCCCATGCCTTCGCCTCTCTCTGCTTCTAGCCCCCACCCAAATTTAGAGAATGGAGAGGAGAAAATGCACCAGTGAATCCACAGTGGGTCTAAGTGAGTCTACTATGTCATGACTCACTTTTTTTATCTTTAAACATATACGGAGAAAGCACAGATGATGGAAAGAAATCAACACATGTACTGAGAGAAGGGAACAAACTCTTCTGGAAAAACTAATTGACAAGCAGGGATAACCTACTTTTGGAGACCAAAGGTCTTGTCTTATGCTCATTTGATCAGTTAATTTGACGGGTTTGTGTGTCTTTGTCCTGACAATACCCTGGATCTTTCCAGATCCTTCCCATTTCCTAACTAGATACCTTGTGGAATTTGAATCAGATCACAAGTATGGAATATTTCCTAACAGTTGCTTAGAACCCAACTTCAGGGCCTTGTAAATTGTTTTACATTTGTTTTGCTGTTGAACTCAACATTTTGCATGTATCAATTATTGAACCATCCTATTTTAGGATCCAATGAGATGTTAGGAAGTAACAAGCCTACATCTAGGTGAGGAAACCTTTAGGGCATGGAAGGTGTAACTTCCAATGTCTCACTGCTGGGTAAGAGAAGAGCTGCAGATAGAATTTGAGCTCCTCCAATCCAAGGCACAAGATTGACAAGAACTCCTTTGTAAGATAGGAAGTTGAGGAAGAGACTGACTAGTTAATTATCCAAACTAGAGGGAGATTAAGGCCTATAAATGGTGTTGCCAGATTAACTATAGGATACCCAGTGACATTTGAATGTCTGATAGACAATGAATCATTTTTGAGTATAAGTATATCCTATGCAATATTTGGTATATACTTATACTCAAAAATGATCTGTTCTTTATCTGACATACAAATTTAACTGTGCATCCTATACTTTTATATTTTAAATTTAGCAATCCTGCCTGTAAAGAAGGAAAATGGAAACTACTTGGCATCATACTAAGTACAACCTCTGTGACCCTGCCCACAGCCTAGTTCTTCCACACAGTTCTGTGCGTGGTTTCACCCCTGCCTTCCTAACCAGAATTTATCCTAGCACCATATCTAGGTCTCTGGTACTATGTCATCCTGTTTCCCAATTTCCTATCAGAGACATTTTCCAAATTTTGGTTTCACATTAGTATTCTACAAAGGTTTACCAGAGTCCTTGGGGGGTTGCTTGTGTAAAGCCAGGTTTAAGTGTGTTGTGCAATTACTATTTTTTCTAATCATACTCAAGTGTGTATACAGATATTTTTAATGCATTCCTGTATCAATTAGGAAGGCACTCAGCTGCAATTAACAGACAATCCATCTTAAACAAATAGTGGTTTACTTTCTCACATGACAGGAAGTTTAGGGATAGAAGAGTGTTGATGGCGTTGATTCAGTGGTTCAACAACATAAAGGCCAACACTGCTGCTGTTCTCTGGATCTTTCTTTTGTGATAGCAAGATGGCTGCTGCAGCTCCAACATTCACATTTACATTCCAGTAGGAAGAAGGAGAAGAAGAGGTGCCAGCTCTGTTTGTCCTTTGGTTTTGGAAAGCAAAACCTTCTCTAGGAACTATCTGGCCAGAACAAGTCACATGGATACTCCTAGATACAAGAAGAACAAGAAAGGAAACAACAGGATTTCATGAAAGACCAATCATCATCCACCACCTGAGGCTGGGCACATTACTGCCTGAACAAAATCGAGATTGTCTTTATAGGAAAGGAGGTGAAATGAATACTGAGTAGGTCATCAAGAGAGTCTGCCACAATTCTTTATCTTTAAATATAATTTTATCTCCATCCTATTGGGGATCTTTATTCCCCTTACAATCCAGGATTTCACCAGAACTTAAACATTGTAAATGATGCCAATCACAGAAAGAACATTTCCTTGTATTTGGGGAGAGGCCCAGTGCCTAGCACAGTATATAACTTACAAGTACTAAAGAAGCATTATTTGCTGACTGATGGAGAAGATGAATGAAAAAATGTGACCAAGATAAATAACAAAAGAGGAGTTTTAGAGTCATGACCTCCATTGCCAACCATAGTCCCCTAATGGTAATCTTTTTTTAACTTAAAAAGGCTTGATTTGGTGTTATTTTATAACTTAGTCATAAAGAAGTACTATATTACTACTAATAATACTACAGTAAATATAGTAACACAGAAAACATGCTTGCTATGCAATATGGAGATACAATATGACAAAGTCTCCCCTTAACTTCCTCCAGCCTGTTCCTGCCCCATAGGTAACCGTGTCTACTGTCTGGGCATCACCACAGTTCTGTGCACATCCTTCTCATCTTTTTCCTACGTGCTGACATTTATCTGTGAACAAAATACACACATTTCTCTTGGTTTTGTTTTGATTGCATACAAATTCACATAAATGCAAATCACACCATACATACTGCTGTTTGGTGTTTTGTTTTGTTTTACTAACAAGTCCTGTAATTCTTTCCAGATCAGTACACAGAGATCCTTATTTTATTTTAGACATTCCTGGTAGGAATACATCACAAATATCTAGCACTTTACGGTTTGTAAGGTCCTTTCACATATATCACTTCATCTGATCTGCAGTACACAGATCATTTTCCATATGTTTCGTAGATAATGAATGTAAAGGTCAAGACAGGTTGTCAAAGTCAGAAGTAAAACCCAGGTCCAGCTACCCCTACCCCAGTGTCCTATTCCAACAATGTGTCTTTGCCCACAGACACATACTAAATTTGCCTGATGACCGCCTGACACATGTTCATTATCAGAACATTATTGCTTGGGCAAGGTTCTGTAACCTTGAACACCCATGACTCCCCAAATGCATAACCTCCTGATCTAAGTTAATAGAAAGAGAGAAGAGAGAAGAGAAGAGGTCATGGGAGAAAGGAAAGAGAGAAGAAGGGAGGAGGTATCTGGCAGCAGGCTTAGGGGGGTTTAAAACCATAAGGGACTATTTCTGGTGAATTTTTCACACACAACACTGTAAAAAGTTGTGAGCAAATGTGCACAGGTTTTAACAGAGCTGGGGTGCGGTCCTTGGAGTCAGCATGGAAAACTCAAGACGTGAATCTGACCTGTGGTCACAGTGCACACATTTCTGTGGAGAGAAAAGCTGTCCCATCCCCTTGTGCCTCTGGTTCCTAACACATAGTGTCGGATTAACACAGAGCAAGACCCCGGGTAAAAGCTGGTTATCTCCTCACCCAGCAGATTTGAATTTCCTCAAATACTTTAAAAGGCACTGTCATGTGTGCTTCAAAACATCATAAAAACAACTTGGAATTCCTCCTCCAAGGGGCATAAGAGGAAATCAATACATTCTGATTTTCTCCTCCGTTAAACTCTCAACGACTAAGACAGTAGTGTAGCTGGGGAGAGTTTAGTAGCTCAATAACCACATTCTAAATTCTCTTCTTCAAGATGATCGGGCTTTATTTAGGTGCCTATTGGTAGAGCTTTAGAGCTTTAATGGGTTCACAAATGCACCAGTAATCGGCAAAAATAAATAGAGCCCTCATGTAAGTACGAAGATAATTATTTGTGGAACCATCTGGCGTAATACCTTCCCGCATAGCGTGGTAACTAAATGCTACAACACTATTAAAGTTAATAAACAAGAGAGATTGTTAAGTGAAATGGTGCCATGAAATTGGCAAACAAGGATTTCAGAGGCACTATGAATATTCCTCGGCTCGAAGATAGGCCATGTTATAGGTAAGATGGAGAGAAACTCTCAGGGACTCGGTCATCCTTGAGCCTTCTCTTTCCCTACTCTGCACATCCAATCCACAAGCAAATCCCATTGGGTCAATTGCCAAAAATCATCCAGGATCCATCTACTCTTCTCCTTCTCCACGGCCATGACCACAGTCCCCACCAACATCATCTAAGTTCTGGATCCAGCGAGTCCCAGCCTGGTCACTTTCAACGTACTCTTTATAAAGCAGAAATCATCCTATATAAACATAAATTGTGTCACTCATTGACTTAAAACCCTACAATGTCTTCCCACCTATATTGATTTCCTGGGGCCGTAGTAACAAAGCACCATAAATTGTGTGGCTTAAAATGAAAGAAATTTATCATCTCACAGTTCTGGAGGCTAGAAGTCTGAAATCAAGGTGTCAGCAGGGCCATGCTCCCTCTGAAACCTGTAGGGGAATCCTTCCTTGCCTCTTCTAGCTTCTGGAGGTTTGCTGGCAATTTTGGCTTTCCTAGGCCTGTAGATGCATCACTCCAATCCTCCATCTTCACATGGTGTTCTCCCCTATCTTCACTCATCTTCCCTCTGCATACCTGTCTCTGTGTCCAAATTTCCCCGTTTTATAAGGACACAAGTCATTTTGGTTTAGGGCTTACCTAATATCCTCATTTTAACTTGATTACATCTGTAAAGACTCTATTTCCAAATAAGTTCACGTTGTGAGATGCTGGGGGTTAGGACTTCAATATATTCTTTGAGGGGACACAACTCAACCCATAACACTAACCTAGAACAAACTCCAAAAACCTTACTTGGTAGACAAGTCCCTGCAGGACCCAACCCTGTCCGCCTCTCCGCCCTCACTTCACTATGCCCTGGCCCCACTGGCCTCTTGGACACCCCTCGAGCTTGGCAGGCTCTTTGCTGCCTTTGCCCATGTGGCCCCCTCTATCTGAAAGGCATTTCCCCTGAATCTGTACATGGCTGGCCCGTTCTTACGGGCCAATAAGGTGGTCCCTCATTTATCACCTCCTCAGCAGAGGCACATGTACGTTTTGTGAAGCTTATACAACTCAGGGGAGCCCCTTCAAGAAGCAGACTACACAGCTGCACATTAAAACAGGTCGGAAGGAGCCCAAGCAACACCTCGATGCAAAGAAATCTCCACCACTAACTCTGTACAGTTACGAGTTTTATCTCTTCCTTATCACACCTGTAACTTATCACTAGCACTTACTATGATCTGAAATTATCTTAAAAATATATTTACTTTTTTATACATTGTCTTCTCATTTTATACATTGTCACCTGTTGATTTTTATCAATAGAGGCTAGGTCTAACCATAGTGCCTTGCATATAGTTAGCACTCAGTGAACACTTATTGAATTCAGAAATGAATGAATTAATAAATGATAATGGTATCAATGATTATCAAATAGTGCTTACTTTGTTCCAAGTACACCCTATTATTATCCCCCATCTTATAGGTGCTCCTGGCTGGCTGCCGGTAAATGACAAAGCCAGGAATTTGGAGCCAACACTCTGGATCTGGACTTCATGCTCCTAACCCCTACACTATACTATCCGAGATAAAGAAAGCATGTTTGACTGACTCAGCATTCATCACTATGCCCTAGAAACAACAAACAGGAGATTCCCATTTCACAGGGATAAGGATTTGCCAGAGAAGAGTGAAGTAACTTACCCTTCACACCATGTACATGGAAAAGAGAAGAATCAAGCAAAGTCTTTTGTCCTGGAGTGTCTATGGAGCAATGGAGGCCTTCTATGAAACGCAGTTACACAGGATCTTTCCCATCTCATTGCCAGACTTTTTCTTGCTTAAGACTTCAATGCGGGGCCGGCCCCGTGGCTTAGCGGTTGAGTGCGCACGCTCCGCTGCTGGCGGCCCGGGTTCGGATCCCGGGCGCGCACCGACGCACTGCTTCTCCGGCCATGCTGGGGCCGTGTCCCACATACAGCAGCTGGAAGCATGTGCAGCTATGATGTACGACTATCTACTGGGGCTTTAGGGGGAAAAAATAAATAAATAAAATTTTAAAAAAAAATTGAAAAAAAAAAAAAAGACTTCAATGTATGGTGAATTGGGAAAAATATCAGTGGTCAACTTTAAGTCAAGTATGCCATACAATAGGAGATATCTGTAACCTACCAAAGGGTTCAGAAGTATTATGGGAGTCTTTCTTGTCACAATTTATATGCCTCTCTTTCTGAGTGGGTATGTGGGTGAGTATACACTCTTTCTGAGTGTAAGTGGGTGCACACACTTATAAAAACAATAATAGCTGGTACAGCTTATTCTTAAGGTGTGTTCACCTCCACTGACCCCCTGAGTTCCATTCACATCACTTCTTATCCATTGAATTTTACAAAAGGGAAGATATTCAGTTCTTAAATGAAAAAAACACAGACTTTTGCATTCTTCTCAGCTTAAACTCTTCTTGACTTCTCACTGATAAATCTGACAACTTCTGTCTGTTTAGGGTCTTGCTATCAGAAATAAGGCAAAAGGAGAAGTCCACAGAGGTATCTAGCTCTTTCTGAAGCATAGCAGCAGACAATCAACTTTATTGGAAATGAATAGATCAGATAACAGCAAAGTTGATGGGAGGAAAAAGGAAAGTGCATATTTTTAAGCAAAACTGCCCTGTATAAAGAAAACTTCTCTGCTTGCTTAGTTCTGCTCTGTTTTGTAATCTTTCTGTGGTCCGTGATAACAACGTAGGATCTCAAATAGCTGGAATCGTGCAATCTCTCCCACCGCCATCTGGGCCAAAGGGTAAATTTTATTCTCAGCATAATCACACTCCCAGAAGTGATATCAGAAAGCTGAAGTGAAAAGCGTGAGACCCGGTCCAGCTTAGTTTTATATTTCCTGTTACTGCTGATGAGAAAAGAACACCACTGACCAATGAGAAATATCTGGCTTTTATTTAACTATAGGAGCAGAAAGAGAGAGAAGGACAACAGAAGTCCTTCTTTGTTTCTGTTAGAGTTTCCTCCATTAGCTGAGATTTTTGTAATCTACCAACCTCCTTGTAGAAACATTTACTAGCTACCCACATTTATGCTCTGAATTTAGAATATATCATCAGAGAAGGTACAGACAGGGAGAAAAAAATTATCTTTTCAAATTGTCGTAATAAGTTCCTGGTGATAAAGAAGGTTTTGCTTCATGTAGTAGATTATTTCTCATGTTGGAATAGAATGGTGCTTAACAACACAGGATTTACTCATTTATTTTAGGCTTGAGCTTTCGTTAGCTCACCAGAACGGCAGATGAGACCTACGGACGGCCCATGCTCAGCAACTTGTTCTTGCCTGGCCAGAATCGCGCAATTATAACCAAGGCCTCAGTCTCAGTTTGGAACGCATGAAACCTAGAAGGACAAACACCACGGACCTTAGTTACAGGTGCTGCCATGAATACAATAGAAGACTTTCTATTCTGAGACCAGGGCTCAGACACTGCAAAGTGACTCCATAGTAGGGTCATTTGCTCTGTCCCCCACGCCACTGCACAGACTGTGCCACCTCAACAGGTGTTGAAAGAGTGGCAAACATGACATGTCTCTTTCAGATGAAGGCAGCACCCTCTCTCCACTATGCATAGAACTTTACAATGCAATAGTTTCCCAAAAAATTGGAATTGTAGGGTCTTTCTTCCCAGGCTTAAGTTGGACCCCAAAACAAGTCAACCCATACTTGGAGCCATCAGGCCAAGAACTCTGTCCCCAGACTCTGACAGTATGTCTTCTACTACGTCATGTCACTGCCTGTTAAGCACCAAGGCAAAACAGAAAATGGCACTTTGATTAGCAGTATTTTTCTTTTAGGCTCTCCCGGTTCACAAATAGATGGAACCACTCTCTCTTCTCAAGAGTAGGTTCCTTGAAAGCAGGGGATCTTTGCTTGTCCTCTATTTCCAAACTCTAACAAGCAAAACTTCAACAAATTCTTGTCCCTTCATTCATTCAAAACACATTCCTTGAACTCCTATTATTTCCTTGGATATAGCAGTGGTCAAAACAGATGAAAATCTTCTTCTCCTGGAATTTAGGAAGCAATCTCAATATCAACTGAAGACTGATATAAACCAGTCATTACAATCTGTCATAAGAATTATTAAATAAGATACATAGAAGAGTGAATGACTGATTGAATAAAGGTGCAAACTCCTACTTTCCAGGGGCTGGCCAGCCAGTCCAGGATGTGAATTGACATCTCAAACAGAAGGAAAGAGTTCATGTGTTTACAACTTTAATACTTCATTTCCCAGCACCAGAATACAGATGGACAATCCTCTTACTAAATTAAATGCACATGCACTTGCTCCAAAACTCTCCCAAACATAAACAGTGCTCTAAGACCTCATTGATGTGATTCTTTGCACATACGAGGGGAGAATAGGTATTAAATTTTCAATCAAACCATTTTCTATCTAGTAAAAAAGCTTCCACCAATATAAACTTTTCTGCCAAACGGCTAAGAATGAAATACACTTTGGGGCATTTAATATGAAATGGGTTTTTTCAAATAGCTTTACACATGTTGAAAGTTTAAAAAGTTGTTTGTTAACTACTTTAGTTATAATTCATTTAAAAATCCCATTATGTTTGGTTACACGAGAGTGACTTTAATACACTTAAAAATGCAGTACTCCTTAGCTGTGACATATTTATAGTCTGAACATTAAAAGGTTTATAAAATAAGGCTATATTTTCTCAGTGTCAAACATCCCTCAATGAAGACAATTATTCAGTCTGCCTATTTGTAATTAGGTATGAAATAATTTATGATTATGAAAATAAGTGAGTAAAAATTTTTAGAATAACTACATATTGTATTTTATTATTAAAAGATTTTCATCATCTTTCCAGGGTTTGAGGAGTCATAAATTGCCCAGATCTGATTTCCACTGGATCTCTCTTGGATTAATAAACATATGGATCTAATCTAAGAATGTGTGTCAAAAGTAATGAAGGGAATGCTTTCACAAAAAGCTGAAAATGAAATGGGATTGATATAAGCTGACTTGGGTTTGGACAACCATAACAACGAGCTCTCTATAGTCAATCCATAAAGACAGAGTCTGGCAGTTCTGAGGGAGAAAGAACTCTCCATTCAGGTCAGAAATGCAGCCTAGGTTCAGATAACCCAGGACTGGAGAGCTTTTCCTTTGCCACACTTCCTTCTTCTTGACAGGGACCAAGAACGCCCTCAACATGTCATTCCCACATAGTATCTATGGCTTCCTGGGGTATGCAGTCAGTTGAAAGGAATGGATAGAGCAAAGTCAGTCATTGTCCTCACTGCCTCTGCCAACAGAATGACTAAATGTATAAGACATCAACCTATTTCTCTTGTTTCTTTTCTCTTCCATTCAAAAAGAGTAGTGAGAATAGGGAGCTGCTATTGGTTTCATTCAATCTTTATTCTGTCCAACGTATTTCTCCTAATAACTTCTCAATTAATATCCATTTCTTCTTCTAAAACATGAGCAGGGATTGTCTAAGTTTTACTAATATTTTGTGGTTCCTCAAGCTCCCAAAATGTTTTGTGTAAAATAAATTGTCTTTTCAAAGTTGAAGTGAATTTAGGAAAATTTTGTAAAATGATTTTTGTGCCGCCCCCAGAAATTCTTGCAATTTCCAACAGTTAGCCAAAAAAAGAGGACTAGAACACAAAGTTAGACATAATACAATCCCATTCCCTGATCGCATGCCATCCTAGAGAGAGCCTCTATGGAGACCAAATAAAAAAGTTGTTAAGCCAATTACATGTGAGTGAATCTGAACTTGCTACACAGAAGTAGCCTCTGAACAAATCATTCCTGCCAACTAACATTCGGTGAGTACTCAGAGTGCTTGGCCTGAGGCCACAGATGGAGACTTCACCAAATGTGAGGGCGTAGTTACTAAAGAGCAAATCTATTCAGTTGTCAGAGCAGAGCTGCCCGGCTCTGCAACTTTCTTTCACATGTGACCTCTGGCACTTTCAATTATGGAAGCTCATCAGGAAATGCACGCTGGAATCAACTTTCTGATTAAAACAAATCTGACCCTAACACCCCGAAAAGTTTAAATTAGGCTACCAGAACTAAAAGGATGCATTCTGAAATGCTTTGCAACCACAATTTTTTTTTACAGACTGTGTAGACCAGACTGTCAACACGGTGCACCAAGATAAACCTAAGCAGGGGTCATAAAACAGAGTAGGTGACTTCAGGCTACATTTAGCAGCCAATTTGTACTATATAGTAGAAACCAAAAGCCTTCCTGGCCCGAACAACTCCAAGAGACCATTTGGTATCATCCTAATTCATTCTTTCATTGATCTCTCTTCCATTAGGCAATGCACAAAAAACAACCTTCCAGTATCATGATGTAGAACCAACCTATAAAAACAAGCACTCAGGGCCTCCATGCATTTCCCCCAAATACAGGTGGATTACACATGTCCAACACACAATCATGACTAGTGAATGAATAAAATGTTATCATCATTCTCAGTTTCTTTGCTCAAAGTCCCTCCTTTTTAAAGATATGATGCAAAAGCAAGACATCAGAGACATGGGGAAACCAGGTGAATCCTGAGATAGAAGAAACTCAAGTTCATCATCCAGTCCAACTCGCCCTGGTAAACAGTAAACACATTTACAACCACATTCATCAGGATTTGTTTGAACATTGCTAAAGAAAGAACACTTACTTCTTTGAAGAAGTATTCTTTTGTTGAATAGCTTTGTTGAATTCCTTTGTTGAACAGCTCTAATTATTTTAACGTTCCTTCTTATATCGAGCCTGAACACCAGTATTTTCTAAACATGGCTCTCATTATGACCCCTTAAAACAGAATATGTCAACTCCCCTCCACAGGCCTTCAAATATATGAACACAGCTATTAAGTCTTCCCCAAATTCCCCTTTCTCTGAGCGAAATCATCCCATTTCCTTCAACCATTCATTTGATCATTCAGTACGGTTTCCACATCCTTTGTTATCCTGGTGACCATCCAGATAGTTAATAACAGTCTCAGAATGCAACACCCAAAACTGAAATTCATACTCTACATATATTCCTAGGGTATCACGGCCATTGGCGGGGATTTCTCCACACAGGGTTAATATTATGAAACACCTTTTAAATTACCCAAAGCAGGGGTCTACATTTTCTGCTTGCTTTATGTGTTCTACTTAATTTAGTGTGGGCCACCAGCCATTAGGGAGGTGTGGAGAATAGGATTGTTGCCAATAATTGACCATTCCCTGGTTCAGGAGATACATAAAACTCCAATGGAACCGTTTTTCTTAAACCCACAGGATACATAACAAGCACAATAAAGTGATGTATTTTCAATATCTGCTTTCCTTTTTTTTTTTAACAAAGATACATAATGAAAATATAATCTTCATTTTATCTCACATGATGATTTACAAACTAACTACCTTAAAGTGAGATTCTTACATTAAGTCTTAAGAGCACATACATAGCCTTGAATTCATACACACTCCCAGAGCATGCTAACTGCTGAAACATCTCATTCATGCATCAGCGTCACCGAGCTAGATGATTCGTGGCATTGTAATACCAGCTTCCATAGCAACCTATTGTCCTTGCACACTTATTTGTTGAATTGTATGTCTGCACCTGGAGCCATGCCATAGAAAAATAAGTGTTCAGTCACAAGCAGCTTCAGTAATGAGATCACAGAAGGCTCTTGAAGTGGTTTGGCCCTGCATCCAGGGTAATCTACCAGCAAGGCTTTTATCTACAAAAATAAGAGGATGAGAACTTAACAGGCAATATGAACCCAAAAGTGCTACAAAACTCCTGGGTTAATTGTGGCTTAGGAATGGAATCAGGTAACACTGGTACAGAATGGAAGAGGTTAGGACTCAGGATTATCAAGGCTGAGGCAAGCCAGGAAATAACAATAACAGCCATGAAAATAGTTAATAGCTATAGATAATAATATCTAGTTATAGACAATAATAACTAGTATAAATAATAACTAACATCATTGAGGATCTACTATGTTTCAGCTCCTCTGTCATGCATTTTATAGCCATCAGTTCATTATAACCTTGTAGAAAGAATGTTGAAAAAAATTCATCTTTGAAAACTTTTTAAAAGGTATTCAGTACTTTTGATAACGCGAGGTCTTCTTTATGATTACTCGTGAACTGTGTAGAGTTTATAAAGATGGTTGTAGTGGCACACGTTACCTTATGTCCCTGGAATAAATGGCCCCACAATTCTAGGTTTTTGAAATTTGGTTCTCTTTCATATTTGTTCTGTCTTCCCCAAAGAGGGCACTTTTTGGCACTCTTGGAATTTTGACCTCTGGTAGTTCATTTTTTCCTGTTACTTCTGTCCTAAGGACAAAGAAGCCAGATAACCAAGACTAATAGAATTATAAAGCAAATGGGAAAGCCCCTGAGAAATACTCTCCATTGAGTAAGCACATGAGCACTAGTATCCAAAGTGTTTAATATCTATTTTCACAGCTCAGGTGCCTTTTTATTCTTCTTTATTACATGTTCTTGTTGGGTAGAAACCAGGAGACCCAGGAACCAAGAGACCTGTGGATATAAGAGTGTTACTTATTTTCTATACCACATCACTGCTTATTGTTAATGACAGCCTTATTGCTTCTGACGTAGCAATCATATTAGAGAATTATCTGTAAGAGAAAGAGCTATTAAGAGACTTCCTTTGATAGAAAGAGTTGGACTCCTACCCACCCCCACCTCTACCAAAGACTCCATCCGTATGTCAAGGCTAGTGTTTTTCAAATTCTTCTGCCACTAAGATACTTTTTTAATTACAATTTTTGGATGGAATGATAAATTGGCACTTACAAAATATAATGTGCACTTAGATTAAACAGCAAAAATAGTTTTTAACTTCATTATGAAATAAATTAGAAAAAGTAAATCATTTTATAAAATACTACAAACATAGGGTGAAATTATAAGGCAAACTACTACCTTCAATAAATGATACGCATCAGTTTAACTGGCAGTTGCTACATTTTGCTTATGCAGCAATGAATTGTTGAAATATCTTGCATAAATCCATCAGGTAATTTCTCAGGCAATTCTTTTTTCAGTCTGACACACCATTGTTTAATTAAGGATTGTAGTAATAAAAAAAAAACAATCATATACAAGCATGTAGCAAAGGTTATCTGTGGTGGACACACGTTAGCGTGATCCCCAGTGAGTCACTCCATGTATAATCTCTCCCCTTGAGTGTGGACGGACCTGTGTCTTGCTTCTAACCAACAGAATACGGCAAGGATAAAGAGATTTTGCAGATGTCCTTAGGTCTGTAATCAGTTGACTTTGAGTTAATCAAAAGGGAGATTATACCAGGTGGGCCTGAACTAATCAGATGAGCCCGTTAAGAGGTCCAGACCTTTCCTGAAATTAGAGACTCAAAGTAACAGAGACTCTTTATTGTCAGCTTGAAGAAGCAAGCGGCTGTGAATCTATATCCACAAGAAAATAAATTCTACCAACACCCTGAGAGAGCTTTGAAGCAGATCCTTCTCTAGTTGAGACTTCAGATGAGAATGAAGCCCAGCTGATACCTTGATTTCAGCCTTGTGCGACCCTGGGCAGAAAAGCCAGCTAAACCGTACCTGGACTTCTGACCCACAGAAACTGTGCAATAATAAATGGGTATTGTTTTAAGCCACTAAATTTGTGGTAATTTGTTATACAGCAATAGAAAATGAATGCATTTCCTAATAATGTTTCCCTTTTTGTAGTGCAATCTGTATTTCTAGCCGAGAACATTGCTGTGCAGTGAAAAACTACATATCCCAGATTTATCTGAAGCGTGATGTGGACATTGATTAATATGGTGTGTGACTGAGTTCTGGTCAGTGAGACTCAAGTGTAAATGATGTTGGGATAGTCCCATATTAAGTAAGAATATGCATTTTTCTTTTGCCCTTCATTCTGCTGCATGGAATGAGATTGTGATGGCTGGATCTCCAGCAGCCATCTTAAACCAGGAGAATGGGAGCTTCCTGGAAGGTGGAGCAGTGAACTGACAGAAGTCTGGATCATAGGAGATTTCATGGAGCTCCCATACTAGCTCTAGAATACTACCTCTAGGCTTCTTTTATGTAAGAGAGAAACAAACTTCCATTTAAGCCATTATTATGGAAATCTGCATTACTCATGGCAGAATCTAATTCCAAAATATTTAAATATATATGAAACAAATTTATATAAATATAAAATAATGATTTATTTTGGTTCAACTATTAGCAGCATCTTACAAAGAACTAGTAAATATTTCCTGCTGGTCCAAAGGCTGACATGGACTAACACTGCTAATAAAAATGAGACCCTTCATTAAGATGCAACCTAGAGTCAAATATATAAAAGAGGCTCTTGGGGTCAGCCCCATGGTGTAGTGGTTAAGTTTAGCGTGCTCCGCTTTGGTGGCTCAGGTTCACGGGTTTGAATCCCTGGCACAGACCTACACCACTCATCATCCGTGCTGTGGCAGCAACCCACATACAAAATAGAGGAACACTGGCACAGATGTTAGCTCAGGGCTAAGCTTCCTCAAGAAAAATAAAGAGGAAGATTGGTAACAGATATTAGCTCAGGGCGAATCTTCCTCAGCAAAACAAACAAACAAACAAACAAAAAAAACGAAAAAGGTTCTACATGAAAATATGAAGATTGGCCCAGGCTTCCATTATACTAAAACACCCAATTCTGTCCATAATTGAAAATAGTTACTTGAAAATGGTAGCGCATTTGGATGGTTTAATTCAGCAGTTTCGTGAATATAGTAGAGCAATCTTAGGCATACAGAGACTGAGTAACCACAAATGTGTGTGATTTGGGGGCTCTAGGAAGGCCCCAATGTCCAAAACCATCATCACATACCTGCATATCAGAATGGCTGATGCCTGAAACTTTACCAATCAGATTCCCATCATTTCATTACAATGTCTCAGCTCGTTGTGAATTGCAAATCTCCACAGCTCAGGCACCACTGTGAGTGCGCATGCTTTATAAAGGTGGGAACAGCTGAGTTAGAGAGGGGAGAAAGGCACACTAGTGCTTGGCAAGGATGATCAAGCTCCCTGGCTCATGGTAGCGAGTGCAGAGGGGAACAAAGGGTCCTCAGAGATAAGCAGCACCAACTTCACAATGTTCACTAAGCCATGAATCCTTTCAATGAATGGTCAATTTAGAAGTCCCAGATACTGAAGATACAGTGGTGAACAAAACAGACCTACCTTCACAATAATTTTAGCTACATCAGAGAGAGACACCACCCACAATGTCTAGGCTGACACCATTTAGGTTTACTGACTTTGAGGGCAAGATGCAAATGAGTGCCTCTTTAGATTTCAAAAATCTAAATTTCAAAAGGAAGTCCTCAAATTGTTGGTCAGTTGATCAGTTAGTTCAGTCAAAAATATCCAAACCATTTTATATATCCGAGTCCGTACAATTTTCAAAGCATAAATACATAAAGTATCTTAATACTAGTGAGGGAATTGCTAAGGTTGTCCTCATGTGCCAGCAAAAGCAGCTCTTTTTGGCTCTTGACCAATTCTAAGAAAGTTTATCCTGACAGTATTTGGGAAAATTATTAGACCTGCTTATACTGAAAAAGACCATTCATCCATAAATGTTACATTACTATAAGATGCTATAATGTTCTGCAACCCAGTCTATGGCACGTTCCTACTCGGTTGGTAGCGTATTTCATGATTATACACATCCACGACAGAGATGAGCATTTATATGCTAATCACTGCAATATGGGCCACTTCAGCCTTTCATTATAAGCCATGAGCCTTTTAATCAGAAATATACCATGGGGCCACAATATATCACCGAAAAGTGTGTTTGGCTGCCTTAGATATTCAGAAAAATATTTTTTCTTGCACATGTTTTAAGTAGTAACAAGAGTCCTCATTGTACCTTCATATCAAAAAAACAAAACAGATGAGTGTTTAGGTAGTAAAACAATAAATGTACAAACAAAAGGGAACTAGTTATTTCCTGTTTCCTCCCCTGGGCCCATCACTTTGGCCAGTAAGCACAGAGCCCCGAGTGCAAGTGGGACAAATGTCATCATAAATAGTGAGTGTAGAAACAGGCTGAGGTGCTTAGCAGAAAAATTACTATTGTGGGACTAAGAGAAATCTTGGTCTAGGATAGGGTGCTCAATAGTATACGACGGAAGAGGAAATAGTAGTTTCTTATGACACTAATAATTGTTTATAATAACTCTGGTGACATCAATAGTTGTTGATAATAATTCTCGTGGTTAATATTTATTGAATGCTTATCACACAGGCTAGTCACCATGCTAAGTGTATGCATATGTTTCTCATTTAATTCTCATACACATACTACCTCTTCAGTGCTCTTCAGTGGGTAAACTGAGGCTTAAAGGGATACAGTAAGTGCTCCAAATCACTAAGTGGCAGATTTGAGTCCTGGACCCATTTCCGTTTGATTGCAATGCCCACGGCCTTGTTTAACTGAGGTGGAGAGAAAGACATTCCTCCCCAGTGTGCCACAGACCATTGTGCAATGCAGCCACCCTGTGGGGCCAGACTGGTCACCAGGGGACGAGTGCAGCACCTGCTGGAACAGTGAGGGGAGTGGCATCCCAGGGAGTCAGATTTTGAGGGACGTGACTGCCTCAAATGGCTGCGGCCAGTGAACCTCAAAAGCAGATCAGAGCGGAAGAGAATAAGTGAACGTGTCCTGAGAAGCTCCTGGGACATTTGGTGATTGGCAGGTGGGTGGATGGGGGAGTAGGGGGAGACGGGTCCCTGAGGTCCTGCAGCTGTGAGGGTGGGGGCTTATGGGTTGACAAAATTGAGATCATGTAGCCTCATATCTACCAATATTGGGCCACTCACTTTATACCTACCCTGCGGTTCAATAAAACTATAGGGAGCTTTGGCTGTGTGCCTGCGGTCTTCACGCTGAAGTGATATACCTAAAGCACGTTTTTATTCCTACCCTCCAGGAGGTTCCAGTTTGTAGACAGATAGGTAAATAGATAGATGATACATACGTACATACATAGAATAGATATATAAATCAATGCAATATTATATATATACAGATATCTTGATGCAAGATTGACTATGATGTCTGACAGTAGAGGCATAACCACGGTAAAGTTTCCTCCGCATCTGCAGCAATTCATCCTAGAGACATCAAAGACACTGGCAAAAGTGGACAAGACTATGTACATCATTTTGGTAATTAGGGGAAAAACATGCTATGAAAAGTAGTGGTGTTTCGTTTTTACTTCTACTTTAAAGCTCTGAGATTTGAGATTTTCCTCTTATTTTCATCTCTTGTATGTTCTGCCGCCTAACCTTCAATGCCAGGCAGGGGAAGAGACAGCCTTCTGGCAGGAATGGGGTAAGCACTTGTGGACCTATAATCTGCTTTTTTAATTAGGGTCGGCCAAATATCCTTCTGCTTAAATTAGCCACAGCTAAGTTCTTTGTCTAAGTTCACAGCTTAGTTAAAATCCTAAAGTGATACTGAAATTAACAGAGGAGAGAGAGAGAAGGAGGAGAGAATAATATCTGGCTAGGAAGATTCTTTGATTAAATACATTAGGACTCATTTAATTTGACTCAGAACTGACATTTCAACAAACTTAGTCTTATAGGTCACAGGCTATCCTTTACCTTGAAATAAGATCAGTTCTACGAGGAACGCTATCCTTCACATATCTCCCTAAACAAATCAATTGCATTGATTGTGCAAAAAGACGTAAGTTGTTTTTGACGTGCAAAAATAGGAAAGAATGTCTGAAAGGCAAATTATTTCATCCAAACTAAGGTTTTTGCTTAGTTTATGCTTGGTGACATACTTCAACAGAAGGACAGCTTCACGGCCCCTATTTTGAGTAATTATTCTTTAAAGATAAGTTGTGTTTTATGAAATTGTCAAAAATATTTGCAGGAAATCAGTTTCAGGGACTCATGAACACTAGAGCAGGGATCTGGCCCAGGTCCTCTGGCACTAACCCTGCTTTCTGTTCGGCCAGAGGGTGGGACCTTCCTCGTTCTGAGTTTGGTCCCCAAATCAGAAGAGTTCATAATCTTAAAAAAATGCCTTAAATCAGAAATATATAATATTTTACTGTGAATTCTTCCAAAATGGTGATGTAAACCTAGAATAACCATGCACTGAGATAGCAAGAATAGATTTTCCAGAATGAGAATGTCCAGCCATGCATGTCACATGTCACATGAGCAGCCATGGTGAGCCCTCAGTGATGCTGTTTGATGCTCAACTTGTCATCTGTAGTCCCCACTCTGGGCAGAGGGCCCTTTAGAATGCGTAGGCTCTTGGCCCTTTTTTAAGCACTCCCCAGACCTCTCTGAATATATTGTTGCTTTCAGACAACAATCTAAGCTTCCATGTATTGCTCGCTTCCCCTGATCCTCAACCTAGTGATGACTTCACTCTATCTGTGGCTCTGTGGGTGAAGAATCCAGAAAGGAATGACCACCTGGTACTGGAAGGGCACAATGGATTGTCTTATAAGACTGGGTGATTCCAGAGGCAGTTGCCAATCTTCGTATCTGAGTAGAGAGCCTTCTCAAGGACTGTGTTCATGTTGTTGTCTCCTGTTTAACTCCACTGAGTCCTTTCTTGGTGGTTTCAAATAAGAGATTTTTAATGTATCCCTCTTCTATTCGGTCAACTAGACTTTGTGCCCCCATACACTAAGTATCAGAAGTTGCAAAGTGAAGGCCCGCAGGCAGGATCTTCTAGAATATTTTGTTTGGCTTACACAATGTTTTCTTAAAAATGTAACTTAGATACCAACATTTTTTAAATTAGGAACATTTCACACAACTGATTTGTGAAATTGCTGATGCATCAGCAACACTGGGCTTGAATTCTCACTGTTTATCTTGCATTGTTTAGTTTTAATCAGCTGGAGCCTAAAGGAAGCTGCCCTCTTTAGGCGGGCCGTGCACATTCCAGTTTACCAAAGCACCCTCCTGACGCAGGAGACTCAGTCAGTTACATTACCTGCTGGGCCAAGTACGCATCTGCGTTTGCAGACCCCAGTGACGGCACAAATAAAATGGTGTACTCCAAATGTACGTAACACAGACTGGCATAACTGAGGGTGTCCTCCAAGAGTCCAGAGGTCAGTTCTAGTAAATATAAGGGCTAAGCCAGGAGGAGAGTCCAAGAAGGAAAGTATTGGGGGAGATCCAACATAGCTACAGAGAACAAGGTAGGAAAGGGGAAGCCTGGCACAGTTCCATGAGGAAGTGGTCCAGTTGCCCAGGCAGACATTTGTATGATTCCCACGATACTGAAAATAAATTCCCAGTACCACTTAGCCATGCCAGTCATCTGCTAATTAATATCATAGTCATGTACTATAAACTTTTCCATATATAGATCTTATTATCCCAATAAGTTTATAAGCAGTGTTGTGTGTGTGCCTGTGTATGTGTGTAGGAGAGATCGTAGGTTAAAAGATAGTAAATACTGCCAGCAACTCTCCCCACAAAAACAAAACGCTGGGGAAGTTTAATAAAAATTCAAGAGGCCAATTTCCAGACCCACTTAGTGATAAGATCTCAACACACACACACACACACACACACACTAACCTCCTCCTCAGGATCATTTCCTCAACAGGAATCTGGAGAACAAATTTAACTCTGCATTATAATAGAGTGATTTCTTAATGAACAGAGACAAAAATGCCTCTCATCAATGACACAGAAATTCCAGGACACCGCAGCATATTCTGTGACCTTGACTGCTTTGTCATATTCTGGGTTATTTTTCCAGCATTTCTCATTTGGGGAGTTGGTGGAGTGGAAAAGGAGTCAGATCGAATAAATTTAGAAGGCAGAGGAAAAAGTCACATGAGGCCTGAAGTTACTTCCCTCCCAATAAAGTCTGGAATAATAGAGACAGACACCTATTTGTTCTTGTACCAACTCAGAAAATGGCAAATCAACAAGGAAAGTGGGGATATTCCCTCTGCTCCTCCTTGAGAGTAAGATCCCAAGTCGTTCCTTGTAATCACCCCTGATGCGGCAAGACGACAGTTTCTTTGGCCGTGAATGCTCTTCTGCAAGTGCTCTGGGGAAGGCATCCCTTATGCTGCCCTTCCAGCACCTTCTCAGCCCAATTTATTCAATCCAGGCCTGGAAGCTGGGAGTGGACAGTGGGGAATTTTGTTCCAGGCCCAACTGCCTTATTATACAAAGAAAGTAAGCCATAGGCGGTTGGCAGATAAAATAATGTTAATAATTAAGGCTCATACAACTCTTTGCACACATTAACTAATGATGTCTTACAATGCCCCAGAGGCGAGTAAAGTGGTTATAACCTCCACTTTATTATTCATTCGTTTATCCCAGAGATACTTAGTAAGCACTTATTGTGTAGCTGGGACTGCAGGTGGGGAGACACAAAGATGAGTAAGGCCTGATTTGGCTTGAAGTACTTCACAATCCAATGGAAGAGGAGGCGAAAGGACCCACTCTGGAGCACTGGCCCCTAGAGGGGCAGGGTGCATGCTCAGCCTCATGTGTGTTACACATCCTTCCCCCCAACCCACATACATACACTCAGGTTTCTAAGCACCACTGAGAACTCGACCTTATATGAAGTTGGGAAGGAAGGGGAAACTGTCTCCTGACATCTTTTCCCTCCTTGAACTTGAACTCGTTTTCTGAAGCTCAGCTCAAACCAAACCTCCTGCACTGCTCATCAGCTCAGGTCAGATTTTAGCTCTTCTGGGTTCTCATTTCACTTGGACCACTGACAATGTGGTGCCCAACTCTCCACTGGATTGCACGGCAGAAGTGGACTATTTGTTTTTGAATTTCCAACGGTAAAGAGTACCTGGCACAGAATAAACTGCCAAATAACCGTGCGCTACGTTGAAGAACCTCTGAGGCCTTTCCAAGCTTGGGAGAGGCAGATGCACCTGGGTCCGTCTGAGCAACCTCGGGGGTAGGCAGGTTGGATTTCATGGAGGGGTGAAGGGCCACTGTCTCCTTAAAAGATACCACTTTCCCTATCTTCAAAGGCCTGGAATCTCTCTCATAGGGTATAATGCTTTCAGTAAATATTCCCAGATGATTTTAGGAGTAAAAACTGATAGATGAGGACACAGAAGTGTAACTGAATGTGCTCAGATAATTTCTCAGAGCTGATCTGAATAGTAAAGGGATTAGAAAAGAGGATTCTAGGTATCAAATGAAGCCAGACATAAGTGCAAAACAGGTACTTGGGGTTGTAACTACCTGAGGCCAGGAGTAAGGGCCTCAGGAGAGCCCCCATGCTTGGGAACCTCATAGAGACCTCGTCTAGGCCAACCAAGAGACCCTTAATCCATGCACTGGGGAAGGGACCTTGCTCTGTGAAATGGTGACTTCTAAACTTTACCTCTCCTTCCCTGCAATAAATATTCACTGGACACTTACTTTAAGCCAGCAGTGCTCTGAATGTTTTCACATGCATCTTGCCACCTCCCACTGACCCAAAGAGGGAAGAAGAGGTTGTCTAGGGATAGGGACCAGAAATTTCCTATGCTCAACTGTGTGCTGTTCCCTACACAGTCTCCTCTGCATGGACCACTCTTTCTTGCCCCTTCATCACCCATCCTCCCCCATTGTCTGTTGACTAATACTTCTCCTCTAAAGCTCTGCTCAGGCTGAGTGAGGACTCTCCTCTATGCTCCCCTTGGACCCCTAAGAACATCTCTCTACTACTGATCACACCAAACTGCATCACAATGATGTAGCTACATCTCTCTCTGACACTAGACTTCTTGAATTCTGCATCTCATTCACAGCATAGCACTTGGCACTCAGTAAACATTCAAGAATCCTGCTGAGTAAATGAGCTTACATTTATGCACACTCTACTTGAATGGCTGGCAAGACTTCAGAGGAAGATGAGCAACAGGCAGATGGTATGCAAAATTCCAGTTCAGCGCTGGAAATCAGGTTTGGGGAGTCATCAGGACTGAGTTGATGGCTGCATTCTCTGGGGATGGTGAAGTTATGAAAAGAGATGGAAAAGATCTCTGATAGGAAAGGAAACCAACTACAGAAATGACTAATCAGTAGGAGAAGACCAAAAGATTGCAGTGTCTTGGAAGGACAAAGAGGAAAAGGCTCCAAGATGGAATGTCACCAACATGGTGACATCTGCAAAGAGGCTGTGTAAGGTGGGAACTTTTTAGCATAAACTAGATTGTAGGGAACTAAGAGACAAAGTAGGCAAATGACAGTTGTGGACTATTCTTCCAGGAAATATGGTAAAGTCAAGGACAGATATCAGGGAAAACAAAGGAAAAGTAAGGGTAATTTTGGAGAAGATATTTTTTGGATGAGCATATTTGTAAGTTGAAGAGGATGAGACAAAGGTGATGGAGAAATTAACAAAACAGAAGAAATAAATCATGGTTGGTCCAAGGTCCCAGAGGGGGTGGAAAGAGACAAAATCCAGAGTTGAGGGTTGATGCTAAATGGAGTTGGGGTATCTCTTACTCTGGGGCAGAGGCTACAAACGTCTTTGAGGCAGCAGGAAGCAACTCTACTGGAGGAGAGGCAGTATGCTCAGCAGTTAAAGCATAGACTCTTGGCTTCAAATCCCAACTCTACCACCAACCAGCTCTGAAATCCTGATTAAGTGTCTTTGTGTATAACTTTCAACGCGTAAAATGACAGTTAGAGCAGTACTACCTCATTGGGTTATCATGACAATTAATATCACAACTACTCTTTCCTCTGCAAAGATAAATCAGATATCCAAGATAAACTACCCAAAGAAAATGGACAGGTTGGAGGATCAGAGTTGCAGAGAGATAAAGGTCTGCTGGAGGGCAGAGGCCAGGCAATCCCAAAAGGCAATGGTGAATTAGAGAGACACAGCCAGGAGTCCTAAATGTGTCCAATGGCCCTGGGCAGATGGTGTGGTAGACAGAATATTGTCCCCTACCCTCCCAAAGATGTCCACATCCTATTCCCTGGAACCTGTAAATATGTCACCTTAGTAGCAAAAGGGACTTGGTAGATGTGATAAATTAAGGATCTTGAGATGGGGAGATTATCCTGGATTATCTAGTAGGGTTGGATGTAATCATAAAGGTCTTTATAAAAGGGAGGTGGGAGGATCAGAGTGAGAGAAGGACACGTGATGAAGGAAGCAGAGGTTGGAGTAATGCTCTCTGAAGATGGAAAAATGTGCCATGAGTTAAGGAATGCAGGTGGCTTCTAGAAGCTGAAAAAGGCAAGGGAATAGATCCTCCCCTGAAGTTCCCAGAAGGAGTGGAGCCCTCACGACACCTTGATTTTAGCCTCAGAAGACTCATTTTGGATTTCTAACCTGCAGAGACGTAAGAGAATACGTTTGTGTTGTTTTAAGCCACTAAGTCTGGTGGTTGTTACAACCACCAGAGGAAACCAATATGGGTGGGGAACCCAAGGGGCTGGCATAGAGTTAAGCCAGGAAGCACAAAGCTGAGGAATTGACCTCAGCTCTGTACTATTACATCACTCTGTTATTTGTCGTACTATGTCCCCCTTCAAACTCAGGTGGTGAGATTGAAAGTAAATGGAAGAACTCATAAGGAAATAAACTTTGAAATTCAAAGCAAAACAGTAACAGACATTTTCCACTCAGTTTGCTTAAGCAGAAGCCAGCCACTTGTCAGTGAGGCAGGATATTATAATTAAACAGTAAATTAAATGGTGGCATTGCTTTATTCCTGAAAGCTTGATAAAGCCACACTTATCTCATTGCTAAATATACCAGGGAGCTACATAGGATAAAAATTTGGT
This sequence comes from Ceratotherium simum simum, assembly GCF_057802395.1. Lineage (NCBI taxonomy): Eukaryota > Metazoa > Chordata > Mammalia > Perissodactyla > Rhinocerotidae > Ceratotherium > Ceratotherium simum. The sequence goes on along the minus strand of NC_141923.1, from coordinate 17,330,517 downwards.
CCAATCTCCCAACCAAAAGATTGGCAGTGCAAGCAGATGCTACAATGCAGATTTTATAGGGCATACATAAATATGAGAAAGTTCAGAGTCTGAAATGTCAAAAGTTCTGAAAAATATGCCAAGTATTCTTACATTTTCATAACTAAAAGACCTCTTGCCTATATGCTGGCCTTCCAGGAGAACACCAGTATCTCAACACAGCAGAACATATATCACATGTGATCTCAATGGGACTTAGGTAGGTTGCGAGGTAGGAACGCCATGTGATAGATGCAGAAACTGAGACTCAGAAGGTAAAGTCATGAACCAAAGGCCACAAGGCTAGTAAAAGGCAGAATGTCATTTCCTGACTCACTCATGATTTTCTTCCACATCATGCTGTCTCCCTGGAAGAGATGTCAGAACACGGGCTGCAGTGCATACCTAGCAGCCCTGTAGAAAGAAACAATGATCCTTGAGCAACAAATTCCTAAAGAACTCTCTCTCCTTCGTTTCCCTCTTGTCTTGCTCTGCAGAACCTACTACCCTTGAGATGTATTACGTTAATGGATCGAGGAAGGAAAGGAAGATCTGCAGCCATCCCTTGAGGTTCTCTGGTCCTCCTGAGTAGCCTTGTAAGAGTCTAAGGGACTTAACACAAGTAGAATTTTTCAGAGGATTTTACTGAAGGCCTGCGTATATGTAAATACTGTGCTTTGTGAGCCATGAGGCACTCTGGTTGTCCTCACTAAACAACCTTCGTTGAATCAGATGTTTCATGTTCTATGTTTCTTATTGGTTAATAAGAACCAATGATCATAGGTAGAAGATTAAGCAAGAAGGACTAACTTTTCCTCTCTCATTTTACAAAGCAGGGAGCCACAGCTACAGCTCCCATTCTTATGGCTTCCAAGGAGGTGCTTTTAGATTCTGCAACTTGGAGCTCACTGGGGTGAGACAGATGTGGTTCAAGAATGGAGCCATTTGTTGTTTCCCATAAATATGGTAGTGGGGAGCAATGTTGAGTCAGAAGGTGTTTTTGAAAATAGTGGGGGATCGAAACCCAGTTAATAGGCCTGCCTATCCACCATCAATTCATCAACCCACCGCTCTGTGGTCTAACTTGACTCATCCACAGTACAATACAGACAGTGATTAAGGGCACAGCCTTTGGAGCCAATTATATCTGGGTTTAAATCCTGACTCTGTTACTTTAGTGGTGCTTTGACCATGGCTAAATTGCTTAATCTTTCTGTGTCTTCATTTCTGATTCTGTAATACGGGGACAAGAATGCTCATTTATCAGAGTTGTTGTTAGGATTTGAAATAACAAATCTAAAGTACTTATCCATACTTGGTATTAAACAAATGTTGAGTATTATTATTATTATTATTGCCTCCATGTTTCATGATACTTTTAAGTACAAGCACATCCATATATTTGGAACTCAATACAATCTCTAATAATATGTAAGTATATGTTTAACAAAGATAAAATAGAGTTAAAGAAATACTTATACACTTATTTGAGATTAATGAAATCATATAATTTTTCTAGAGGGAGTGAGTCACAGTATTTCTCCTTCGGTAATGTATTATTAATGAGGATTTCCTTGAGATACATTAACAGTGGATTCAGGACAGAGAGAGAGAATGAGAATTTACCCAGTGTTGATGCTTCAATTAATCAACTTCTGTTTCTGTAAATAGCCCTAAGTGAAAGAATCAAACTATTATGTTTTGTAGATGAATGATCAGCAAATGCTCAGAAACTCATCTGTCATGGTCTAGTTTTGCCGCCTGACAAGAATAATGAAGGCAGCATATTCTGAATTCATAAAAAGCCTGGGTTGTGGTTTACATAAAGTCCACAATTAATTAGGGTGGAACCAGCAGAGAGATTGAATGCCTCCCCGGCTTGGCAGTGGGTGGAAGGCTTTATCATCCGTCCTTCTGAGACGCAAGAGGTGAAAACCACGCACAGAGAGGTTTTCAAGCAGAGGCTAATTGAGCAGCTCTCACTTGGAATGGAGACTTTTTTTGCCAGGAGTAGGCTGTGCTTCAGAGAATTATGTTCTTGTTACTCACCATACCAAAGATACCTCAAAAAAGACAGAGTTTAAGAGTTGTTGGGGTTTCTTTTGTAGTGGCAAATAAGTAGGAAGCTTAACCTTTAAATGTTTTATATATCAACATTGTATAAGACAAGTATATCATATTTATTCCAATTCTATAGGAAGATTTTTGGAGCGACAAAATGGAAGCACTGTTCTTTTTACTGTAGTTGTTTTAAAAGTGATGCTAATGTGGTTTTCTATGGGCAAACAGAGTTTTGTTTATTTAAATGCAGAATTCCGTGTACTAGAATCCAAAAGGATTTCTTACCTACCTTAAAACAAAAGGTAGAAAATCACATAGCTAAAAAGAAATAAGTTGGTATCTGTGAGCACTGATATGGAACAGGCCACAAAAACAATAAATGCGTTAGCAAATGAAGCCCCAGACTGTATAGCGTTTCTGTAAAACCTAACGTCAGCCCTGTATTTCAGTGAACACCACGAGCTAAAAAGCAGCCTGCGGTATATAGCAGGTTGAACCAATTCTCATATAGCAAATGCAGACAAAGTGAAGAGATCAGGAAAAATTGATACAAAGGAAATAGAAAAATCCAATAAATTTGAGTGACTTCCTGTACAGACAGCTGCAGTACTTACAAAATGCCAGTTGTGGCTCTGACATTGGGTGGCCACGCTCTACCGCTAGGAGACACGCCAGCAATATTGTCCTCCACTCTAGTAAATTCCACCTGTCAATTGATTTTCTATTAATATGTCTTTATTTCTTTTCTCCAAATGCACTTTTAAATTTTGATAATATTTAAATGTGCTTTAGAGGCAGGCAAGTAATTAAACAACTTAGGAAATAATTCTGGTGTGAGTTTTGATTCTTGGAAATTCAATGGAAGTAAAGCGGACAGATACAAATATCCTTCTGCCATTGGGTATATGAATCCCTTCACAGGGATTCAACTTTGGCAATAGGTTGACTAAGGTGAACTGAGTGGATTTTTCTAGAGCTCATTTTCCATAATGTTCTGCAGTAGCCTTACCAGCAGCAGACATAAAACTATAAAAGAAAAAAAAAGTAAAACACTTTTTACCGTATATTTCTTTATCACATAAGTACAAACATCAAGTGCATTGTGCTTCGTATCCTATGCCCGGTAATACATTAATTAGAGTTTCGAGAAATGTGCTTTTTCTCTCCCTCTCCTACCTCCCTCCTGACTGTTCCATGGAGGAGCCAAAGAACTCCTGTTAAGCTCTCTAAATCTGATTAGCTTCGGTTGCCACACGGTACAGCCCCAGGTGGCATTTCTGTCAATGGTGTCCGTGGAATTGGGTGGCAGGGAGCTACCACTTAACATCAATGAGCTTTGAGAAAATTCAAATGACAATAGAGCAATGCAGATCCACCTTATTCTGCCCAGGTTTGATTTCTACGGCTATATAAAGAAGCTTCTTCCCTTTTTTCTTAAATCATCTCTGACCTTCAATTTAGCAGGCTCTGCTTTTGTAAACTAAAATGAAACATTTTTAAATGGTGTCTGAGTCTCATTGCCCCTCAAAATTCAGAAACCAAAACTTTTACCAAGTCTCTCTGCTTTTCATGGCAATATAATTATTTGAATAAGCCCAATAAGAACCCATCCTCCTTTTTACCTTTTATAGTTGAACAAATAGATTGTGCAACCAAGCCTTACCTAGAGAGTCATATTTGAGTTATGTTTTTTGAATTGGGTATAACAAGCCCGTATTAAGGAACAAGGATTGACTTCCTATGTGGGCCAATGCCTGTATTGTCCTCCCAAGAAAACTGGCTCAGAACCTGCTTAGAGAGGCCCAGTCCCAGAGGCGGTGAGGAAGGTCACTTCCAGGCAAGCCAGGGAGCTTAGCAAATTTGGGACACTTCAAAGAGAGGAATTCATCAAATTTATAGTAATTGCAGACAGAATCTAGTATAGCATCTCAGATTTGGCTTCCTAGTCTCTGAATAGAAGACCAAATAATATGGGCCTTTAATAGTCCAATCTGAGATTCATTACGGAAATTCCCAGGTAGAGCTAATTCTCAAGCATTAGTTGATGCTCAATACCATATAGCTCTGGATTTGCAAAACAAACTCCAGGAGGCCTATATGGTTAACACTCTTGCTGTATCTTTGTAAATAATCAGGCCAAACATAAGAAACCAGCCTCTCTGTGTGATGAAGAATGATCTTTCAAGATTATTTATGATCACCACAAATGGAAAAGAGACTCTCAGCAAAAATATCCCAAACTTGGAAAGAAGCAAAAGAAACTACTGACCATCTTTTCTGGGCAGTCTTAGGCGTAACTTTCCATTGACTGGGTTACTTTACAGCTCCGTTGGGCCAGAATGTAACTTGTAGATTTTTGCAGATATAGATGCAAATAATTTCTGGCCACTGAAACAGAAAACTTCCAGTTCTGTAATTGGTCCTATGAGATATTAATCAGTTTTGACTCTAATTCAGCAATCTTATCCTAATTTTATATACATGTTAAGATATATATATGATTTCTCAAATGCCCTTTGGATCACTGTTAGCATTTTTTGGTTCACTCATTAATTTAAATGAGTTAAATAAAATCTTTGATGCGGGTTCATTTTATATATGCATAAGAATCATGTTTTTGTCCTTTTGAAAATTATAACAACATCTAAATACATTTAAAGTTGAATTTCACTAAACGTAAGTTTATAAACTGTAGAAAGAATCTAGGCTGTCGATATGAGGACTTAGATTAGAATCTTGGCACCAGCAATAGTTTTAATTCTCAATACTTTCTTATTTTAGAAGAATTTTAGATGTACAGAAAAGTTGCAAAGATAGTACAGAGAGTTCCCATATACTCCACATACAATTTTCCCTACAGTTAATCCCTTACATTAACATAGTACATTTGCTACAACTAAGGAACCAACATTGGTATATCACCATTAACCAAACTCCACACATTATTCAAATTTCCCTAGTTTTTTTGCCAATGTCCTCTTTCTGTTCCAAGATTTCATCATTTAGTCATCATGTCTCACTAGCCCCCCCTGGCCTGTGACAGTTCCTCAGACTTTCCTTATTTTCAATGACCTTAACAGTTTTGAGGACTACTCATCAGGTATTTTGCAGAACGCCTCTTAATTTGAGTGTTTGATATTTCTCTCACGATTATACTAGAATTACAGGTTTTGAGGTGGATGACTACAGAAGTGAAGTGCCATCCTCATCACATCATACCAGGGATGCCTGCTGTCCACATGACCTATCAGTGATGATGTTAAAACCTTGATCTCCTGGCTGAGACAGTGTTTGTCAGATTTCTCCATTGTACTGTTACCTTCCCCCACTTTCCAAACTCTGACTTTCTGGAAACCAGACCTTAGGCACAGTCCACAGGTGGTTAGGGAGAGGGAAGATTTAGCTGCACTTCCTGCAGAGAAGAGCATCTACATACATTATTTGGAATTCTTCTGTACAGGCAATTTGTCTCTTCTCCCTCATTTATTTATTTATTCAATCATTTATTTATATCAGTATGGACTCATGGATATTTATTTTGCACTTTGGGTTAAATCCAATACTACATTATTTATTTCATTGCTCAAGTTGTCCCACTTTTGCCCACTGGGAGCTCTTTCGGGTTGGCATCTGTGTCCCTTTGACATGCCCCCGTCTTTTGTTTTTTGAATGCAGCAGATTTTTAACTCTAAACTTCAGGTTTCTCATCAGCAGAAGAGGGATAGCAAAACTGATCTTTCGATACTGTTATGAGGAACTATAACAAAGAAGAATGATGATAATAACAGCTCCATCCCCTGACTGCTTAATACATACCAGGCACTATTCTGAGCACTTAACAATATTAAATCCTTTGAAAGACTTCGTGTCTATCAAGCTAGGGCTCCATGTCTGACGCTGAACATATGTTCAAAACATGAGACTTCTCTTCAGGGGTGACCCAGATTCCAACTGGGCAGCTTCCTGGGTAGCACACAGAGGTGCCGTCATTGGTGGTTCATCCCGGGTGGCCAACTGTAAATGACACAGTGAAGTCAGGAGTCTGTGTCCCACACTCTTTCTGATTATTCAGCCTCTACTCAGAGCTCTGCCCTCTCATTGACAGTTTCATTAAGTGAGATGTCATTATTGGTGTAGTCAGCATCCTCCAAGCACCAAAGCAACTAACCTTGGCAACCTTGAAGCTTTGGTCCTTATTAAGGATTTCGTGTTTGACTGCAAGTTCAGCCTGGAGCCCACAGCATTTAGAAATAGAATCCAATGTCTAAGTGGACTACATTGAGTTAGGCAGCTTCTTCCTCCATCTTCTCTAAGACTTTTAACAGATACTTTTCTTTGATACTTTTTATGAGGGAAGTTTTTATATTAGATGCTTACCAGCCAGAAACAGTATACAAAAGAAATCTTCCTCTCAACATGAAAACTTTGTTGAATGGTGAAGATGTTTCCACCTATCTAGAGTAAACACTCTCCTTAATATCACCCATCATATTTATAAAAGATGAAATTAGAAAATCAGCCCAATAGGCACAGCCATAGCTTCATTATTTAAGTACCAAATATGAACAAGGGTGTTTATACCACCTAGTATCTGAGGTGAGTAAAATGAAAAATGAACAGGTCTGCTAAGCCCTACAAAATTCACCTACAGCAACATGTGCCTTTGGCAGAAAACTTAACAGCAATGTACAGAAAGAGATAAAATTAAATTATTTGCTGTATTCCAACACAGAAGTAACGGCAAGGAGGCTGCCAAATAAGAAACGCCAGAGGCTCTCTTTGCTCAGGTGAAGTCTGCAAAATTACACAGGTGATTTCAAAAGAAAACTCAAAGGTAACACACAAACCAAAAGTGATTTATTCTTTTCAATAAGCCCTTTGGAGGCAAGGAAATAGGATTCAGGCCTGGCTTGGCATGAGAGTCTAAGAAAACTCACAACTTAGGTCTGCAAAATGAGGAAGATAATTATGTGAGAATGAGAAACTGAGAAGACATTGGAGAGTTAGAAAGACAGAAAGATACAGACAGAGTCCTTGGAATATGTTTCCTTCCCCCATTTTCCAACCCCAACTCTGCTACGGGCTGCTACCTGCCCTGCCTGCGGAAACACACGCACCTGTGTAAATAAGTCTGTTATAAAGTAAAGTACTAACTAGTGTTGGCATCTCTTTCTGCTACCGCATTCTGAAATGAGAGAGCCCAGCAGTGCATTTCTGGAACCCATCAGAGGAGGATTGTGCTGCGTCATTCCAGAGCAGCTAGGAGGGGATGGAGAAAGGAGGTGTTTTCATAGGAGAGGCAGAAGCTTTCAGACCAGTGGGAGAGTTGGAGCATCAAAAGTAGGCCTGGGGATGGGGATTTCCATAACAGCGGCGATCCAGGCCCCTCGCATGTGTTATCATAGCCCTCGTGGTAGAAACATTAGAATGCTCGCAGGGGCTGGGATGGAAGAGTGAAAACACTGTGCAAATGTGTAGAGCAGGATATTTCTGTGTGGGCCTCACTCTCAACAACACAAGCCAGAAATATAAGAAGGAATAGCAAAGATGAAGAGCAACCTAGACAGCGATTCTTCTGTTCTCAACACCTTATAAGCCTGAGATGATTATAGATCCCACAGAGAAGGAAAGGAATCCCAATAATGACTGAGATTGAATTTCCACCCACCCAGGTGGTAAGGAGCCAAGAGCAGAATAAAATTGATTTAGAAAAATAACAAATGTGACATTTCTTGCACTTTGGAGTTATGAACTAAAAATCATAAGATAATTTTTTATACTATATACAATTTGTCATTGAAATTATGTAATATAGAATTCCTCATTTTCCTGGAAGCAGCCACCAGGAAAACAGGGGAAAGAGAAGAGGGGCTCATGACTCATTCATAGCTCCATCCTCCTGTCTTGCTCCTTTGTGGTCCAACTCTCACTTGGGATGTACACGGTGGAACTGAAGCAACCCAACTATATTCCTGATGAGAACGTGCTCCCAGCGTTAACCTTTGATGGCCAATCCCAATGCTAAAATACAAACTAATGGTGCTTATTCAGACATCCACTCATGGTATATCTCTTGTGTGTTGGATGCTGTACTAGATAGTGATATTACATGAACAAGCTCTCCCTAATTGTCCAGTCCAGTAAGGGAGGCAGATATTCAAACAAAGAGCTCTGCTCCGACCATAATGTACTAACTGGGCAGTGGCAGCTCTGTATGCAGGGGGGAACTCAGGTTTCCAGAGTCTGACAGACTCTTCTACTTACCAATTATGAACCTTTGATGAAGTCTTTTAACTTCTCTGGGCCTTAGTTTCTGCGTCTGTAAAATAATAACAATGCCTACCTTATATAGTTATTGTGATGATTAATTAATAATAAAGTGATAGCTAACATGTAGTGAATGATCATTAGGCACTGTTCTTAGAATTATACATTTCTATAATGCATTTAAAACACATAATATCCTATGAGGTACTTATTACTATTATTCTCATTATACGGATGAGGAAACTGAGGCATAGGGAGGTTAAGTAAGTTGTCCAAGGTCAAACAATTTGGTAAATAATAGTCATGAATATTAAAGTCTTAACGTACTATGAAAAAAATTAATTGAAATAAATAGTAAGTGGTTTCATAGACATGCAAAAAAAATTTTGTAGTAAACCAAAGAAAAGAGTAACTAGTCTACTAGCTGATTAGGAAGGGGATAAATAACATTTGAACTGGGTCTTGAAGGATGAGTTGGGGTTTGCCAAATGAAGATAAAGAAAAAAAAAATTTTAACAGAGGTAAGAGTTTTTGCCAGTCAAGTAGTATGAAATAGCCTGAGATGGAATTGCAGATGGGCAGCAAGAAGTTCAATGGTGCTGGGCTTTTTGGGATAAGGAAGTAGCAGTGGAAAGCCAGGATTTTTTAGTCTAAGTCAGTCACGTCTTCTATACACAGCTCAGGCTTTGTATGCACAGTGAGAGTTCTAACATCGTCCTCTAGGCAATGGGTGGCCACTGGAGTCTTTCAGCAAAGGAGAGACATGAGTACATTGCTTTGTAGGTGGATAACTAAGAAGAGTGGGCAGGACAGGCAGAGGTAAGGAGACAGTAGTAGTGACAGGAAGACCAGTTAGCAGTTTGTTGCAGTAATCCAGGTGGGGCGTGATGGTGTTTTCAATGAATGCGGCAGCAGTGGGAATGCAGAAGAATCAATGCAATAAAGAGATTTTATTGAGGTAGGATTAGAAACAAATTGGATGCATCTATATTTATTCAACAAATAGTAGATGAGAACTTACTAAGTGCCAGGTACTATGGATAGACCAAGGAAGAGCACAGGAACCAATAATGGATGTGCTTGGTGATAGAGAAAAGAATACAGCCTTCTGACAAGGGAGATTGTGCAAAAGCTTTTAATAGAGAGCGTCAAAAATGAAGGGAAGCAGAGTTGGGAGTGGAAGAGCTTGTTTGGGGACATGTTTGACACGTCAGGTTGAGCCAAGACTGGAAATATGAGTATAAAAATGGGAACATAGCTCAAACTCAATAATACAAATTCAGGAGTCACAGCATTTTCACAAAGAGTATATCACTCGACTTGAACATTTATTCAATAATTTGGGTTAGGCCAAGACTTGTTATCTCCATTTCACATGGTGTATATCTTTCCTGGCAACATATCATCTTGGCAATTGACATCCTTCTTGCAAAGGCAGGAACCATGATGTTCAGCATGGAGTGAGGCCTCCACAAAGATCCCTCTGTCAGGGAGAGCCAGAATCTCATGTTTCATTCTCCTTCAGTCCTCAGCTTCATGGTAAACCCTGGAGTAAACACATCTCAGATGGATGCCCACGTATAACAATTTCTCTTCTAAATTTAACAATTTATTGCTTTCACTATGGGTTTTGACATTTTAGGCTTGTTTACTGGGCTTCCCTGACCTCTCTCTATATAACTCGAGCTATTATTATTACAAGGGCATTCTATGATAAAATACGCTGTAAATCTTGCTCTCCAGAATCCTGCAATGGAATCTGAGGCTGGTAAAGAGCAGTCGACAGATTTCCCAGGAAATCAAACGTCATTTACACTGAGAGCTGAGAAGTATGTTTGAATCTGACTCCTCCTCACTGTGCCGACCCAGTGGTTTACTTCACTTATAAAAATGTATTTTCCTGTCAAACACTCCCAGAGCCAACTCAGCTGGTAGATGATGCATCCATGAAAATGTTTGCTCAACCAAACTCTTGGCTGAGAGCTACAAATATACTTGTCAGCATCTTGTCACACATTTTGGTTCCCAGCATAGACACTTTCAATCACACAACAAAGATGCATAAAACACCTACTACTGTCACAGCAATCCTCTATGAGTTGGGAGGAATAGTAATAATCATCTCTAATATTTATTGAGCACATGCTTCTGCATGCCGATCACTGCGCTATAAGATTTACTTGCATTATTTCCTTTAACCCACACAATATCTTTCAGTCTCTTTTTTCCCAGTGTTTAATAGTTTCATTTCTATATCCCCTTTGCACAATACCTGGTATAAACTAAGTGCTTGATAATGATTTTGGAATTATATAGAGAGAATGAAAGAATGAAGAAGGTGGAGGACGAGTCTCTTTTGCAGCAGAATATTTGTTGGTCGATGACATTTGTTACTCTTCAGTTCAGAAAGAAGTTTACAATCGAGTTGTAAATACAAAATAAGCACAACAGCAAAAACCCTTACAAAGCAATATAATATATAAATGAGTGTAAACGGCAAAGGGCGAACAAGTTGTCTACGTGCCCGGGAGACTAGGAGGGAAAGACAGCTTGGAGCCTGATAAGGACAATCAGAAAAAGTTGCAGGGAGGAGAGATTCAAAAGCAGCCAGATTTGTACAAAGCCTCAAGGAAGTGGCAAAAATCACCCATGACCACAGTTGTCTTGTTGCTTGGCTAATGCTTACATCCTTGTGCCAGCATGTGCCCTGGAGATCAATAACTCCTTAACTGTTGTTCTCACATAATTGAAAAACTATAGGGGAACTTTTGGCCCACCTTTAAGGGCGAGCCATGACTTGACAGCTCTATAGAGAAAGGACTTGAATTTCCTCCAAAAATGCTAGTGCTAACACCCAGCTGCCCAGAGTAAGCCTTTCAGTAAAAACTCAATAACCTCTTTGCTATACTTCACAAAAGAGGAAAAGTGAATACTTTTTCTGACAGTTACTTAACCTCTTCAAGCTGGAGTTGCCTCATCAGTAAAACAGGAAAGTCCTCTGTCTCTCAGAGGCGTTGTGAGGAGAAACTAAAATAACCAAAGCTTCATAGCTTCTAGGTGGGGAGTATTCCTGATTCTATATTATCAGTTTCTAGAGAGATTTAAGGTTATTTTTGAGATTAACACGTGGGACTCTGTCCAATTCTATGAGTTATAAGAATCTATATCAGGATTTCTTAACCTTGGGACTATTGACAGTGTAGACCAGATAATTTTTTGTCTTTGGGGCTGTCCTGTGCATAGTAGGATTGTTAGCAGCATCCCTGGCCTCTACCTACTAGATGCGAGTGGCACTCCCTCAGTCATGACAATCAAATGTCACCAGATATTTCTAGATGTCCCTAGGGAGCAAAGTTGTCCCCAGTTGAGAACCACTAAACTATATTATTATAAAATGAGATATGCGTTATTCAGCCCTTTTTCTAGCTTTCTCTATAAGTGGTAAAATAGGGCCTTTTGTAAAGTCTCAATAAATAGAAGCTAAATGTGCAAATGATTGATGGATGAATCATTGCATGAATGATTGGATGAATGAATGAATGAATGGGTGAATGAATAACTTAGGCGAATGAGAGACTTTCAAATGTAAACCAACTGAAAGAAAACTTAGGCCATCATCCCACACTCCATGGTAGATGATAAGATAAACAAATACCGTCGCTATCCTCAAGGAAAGAACTAAAATTCGATGGGAGATAGAGACATACCCAGGACAGCCAGGAGCCAAGTCCAACTGTGATGACACAGGATAATAGTCGAATTAGACTGTATTTCTTGTCAACATAGACACTATATAGCATTAATCTTTGTCACCTAAATAGCAACAGGCACCTAATAAATATCTTATTTCTGATAAAGAAACATCAAGGAAGCTGTCCAGGAGGTCCATTTGAAGAGAGTGAGGCCAAAAAGAGTGTCCCTGGCAATGAGAACAGCACTCACAGAGGAGGTGTAGAGGAGGGAACATTCAGACTTAACTTTGGCTACATAATCCCATGCAGTCTGTAGCCCAGACATCTACAAACTCATAAAGCTAGTGGATGCCATTTAAAAAGGATACACTCTGTCTTCATATTTATGTAATGCTCATTAATATTTAATTCAGAATATAGAAGATAATTAATATACTTTGGTTGAACAACAACAAAAAAATGGATACACTGAAACCACAGGACTCTAAAATAAGGTATTCTGTTCAACGCACAGAGGAGGCACTTAGCTCTGCAGTTAGTAAACTGGCAGTATTCCCTACCCATAAAAGGTAATAAAGGCTAAACCTATAAATAATATTAATCAGTTCAAGAATGGCAAGCCATGGGCAGCATGGTAGGTGAGACCACTCTGAGCAAGATATGAACCTCACTGTTCTACTTAGTGCCCATGAGACTTGACCGTGGACAAGTCATTTATTCCCTCCAGGATGTTCTCTCCTTGTGCGTCAACAAGAGCAATTATGTCTTCCTTAAAGATTGCTTTGAGAATTTTGGTGATCATTTATTAATTTGTGCATTCAATTCCTGACCCCTTTTAGAGAACAAATTCCCTTTTCCACCCCAAGTGGAAGCTCTCTTTCACCTGGCTCTTCACCAGGCTCACTGGCCATCATCCTTAGTCTAGGGAAGTGGACATAACCCAAGCCAGGCCCAGGAACTTCCAAACAAGAAGTGAGAGTGCACATTTTGTAACTACAAAGATGTGTCCCAGCAATATTAACAAGACTTCAGAAAATGGACATTATTATGCTGATTATTTATGAATACCGACTATAGCATTCATATATTTATGCACTTGACAAATATTTATTGAGCAACAACTCAATATTTGGCACTATGTCATGTATTTTATACACATTTTCATTAACTCCCAAGATAGCCACAAGAGTTAGGAGTTATTAACATCTCTATTTTATAAATGAGGAAATTGAGAACAGAAATGTTGATTAACTTTCCTGACTTCATCCAGTTCCTAAGTTTTAGAGCTGAGACTCAAACTTACATTTTTATGTGCATATTATTATTGTTGCTGAGCCCTTTCAAAATAAATATCATCCCCTTTACTCCTAAATACCTCAATGTGTATTTTCTAAGAACAAAGACATTCTCTTACGTATTCACAGTATACTTCATGATTTTTAACATTATACAATGCTATTATATAATAATAGTTCATATTTGAATTTTACCAACTGTCCCCATAATATCCTTTATAGAAATTTTTTTGATCCAGAATTCAATGCAAGATCAAACATTACATTTAATTGTTGTGTCTTTTTGGTATCCTTTAGACAGGGAATGTTTGTAATGGGTACTTTTTTAGACCCAGGGCTAACTAACGTGATTCGTCTAGTCTCTGGCCATGGCCATAGCCCCCATACTCTCAGCACAGTCCTAGTCTTTCTCTCCTAAGAGAAAGGAAAATCTACAATCTTTCTTAAAAGGAGGACTTCACTCCTTCTTAGAAGTTACTGCCACTGAGCAGGGAGGTGGCTAAGTGAGGAGGCAGCCGACTAAGGCAGCAGGCAGGAGAGTTAGCAGATTGGGTACGCACAGGGGGACTGAGCAAGTAAATAAACGTATTGAGAGTGATGGGAAGCAGGTTTTCACTGTCAGAAAAAAGAGTTACAAATATGAAAAGGAAAAAAAACCAGAATTAATCTTTTGGGATCTTTGGGATTAGATACAAATTGAAGGTATTGGTGTGAACTACTCATGGGGATGATGATAGAGGGTGGATAGATAGATGGCTAGATGATAGATAGATAGATAGATAGATAGATAGATAGATAGATAGATAGATAGATAGATAGACAGGTAGATAGATAGAAAGAAGTGGGGGGAACATTTCCCACTATGTCTGCTGCTAGAGCCTAGAAGCAACAATACCTCAATGGCAATATGCACACTATGTGCCCAGATCATGGTTTCTAAATATTATTCTTAACTAAAAGGAACTGTGCCTCCTTGGAGAAATGGCTGATTCTAGGACTGGGTCTGGGAAAGCATAAGATGAGACTAGAACATCTAGTTGTCCAGAAAGTAAGGAAGGGCTCAAAAAACGATGTCAAAGAAACACAGAGGTCAGCTTCAAAGGTTCCCGCAGCCAATCTGAGACATTTTGAGACAAAAGATAAGAAATTGAAGTAACCATATAACACACATGAAATAAAACAGGACTCCATGTGTCCCTACTGAAATAAATAAATGAGGAGAAGAGTAGGTGCTTTATTACAGTCATTTAGTAAATATAAATAGATTAAACAAAACACCACTTAGCATCCATTATAACAGTAATTGATTCAGGCAAGAATCATTCAACGGATGCTAAAACTAGCAAATAAAGGTTTAATAGGAAAAAAAGATATCTAAATAGTCTCAAAGTATATCCTTGAAAAATACTTATTAAACATAAAGGAAAAAATAGTAGCTTTATAGTGAAGAGACCTAGAAGAAGCCACCTTCACCAGTGACCAAAGTTAACATCACCAGTAAAGAAACGAAATGGGATTGTATGCCATGTGACAGAGGGCTCTGAGCATACAGTATCACTTCTGTGATAGTTTTGCCAAAAGTGCAAACCTGAATTTAACCATGAGGAAATATCAGATAATACCAAATTGAGGGACGTTCTACAAAATACTGTACTCTTAAAAAATGAGAAGTTCAGGAAGACAGTAAAAGACTGAGGAACTCTTCTAGCCTGAACGAGACCAAAGAGACTTGAAAACTAAATAAAATGCGTGATTCCAAATTAGATCCTTTTGTTATAAAGGACATTGCTGGGACAATCAGTGAAATTTGGATAAGGTCTGTAGATAAGATAGTTGTAACGTAACAATATTAATTTTCGGAATTTGTTGTCTATATTATGATTATGAAGTGATGTCTTCATTTGTAGGAAATATACATGGAAGCATTTATGATTAATGGGGCACCATATCTGTAACTTACTTTCCAGTGGTCCAGGAAAAAAAAAAAATTGTGCATTGTGTGTGTGTGTGTGTGTGTGTGTGTGTGTGTGTGTTTAGAGAGAATGAAAGGGAGAGAGAGAGAGATTGACAAAACAAATGTTATAAAATGTTAACAATAATTGGGGAATCTGAATGCAAGATATGCAAGAATAATCTTGCAAGCTTTTTATAAATTTTAAATTATTTCAAATTTTTAAAAAATTGACCTTACCATGAAATCTCAGATGGTGGCATATTTTCTGAAATAAGGCTACTCAATAAAGGATTTCATGATTCTTACTACAAGCATCCCATTTCTGTCTGAATTATATAAAAGGTTTAGGATATCTCAAGCAAATACATTATAATAATAACAAAAAATGAAAAGAAAGGCAGAGAGCGTATTTACTTTCAAGGATTCCTTATTTAAAGACACGCGGGTTACAAAAAGAATTCTAAAAGACACTGCAAAAAGATGTAGGTGTATTAAAGGGGTCATTTCTTTTTGGCTATCCATAATATTTTTCAACAGAATGGTTCAGAGAAAAATGCATGTAAATTGAATCACTTGATCTAGGATATCGTTCAAAAAACTAAATATTTTATAGCAGAGATGATGGGAAAATAGGAAATGCATTGCCAGCTGACAAAATCCATCTGGGAACGGTAGGAAGGATGATGTCTCCTCCAAACAAAGCAGGGTTCCCCAGCCTCAGCACCATTCACATTTTGGACTGGATAATTCTTTGTTCTGGGGCGCTGTCCTGTGCATTGCAGAATGTTTAGCGGCATGCCTGGCCTCTACCAGTAGCACCAGCTGCCAATAGCACCCCTTAAGTCTTGTCAATCAAAAATATCTCCAGACATTGTCAAAGAGGTCCTGGATGAAGGGGGTCAAAACCCTCTCTGGTTAATAGCCATGGAATAAACCAACAAATGTTTGCCCAATGTGTGGGAAGTAACACTCTTCCCAACTCACCTCCCTAGGGGATTTGTCCATTCTCACATTCTAGAAGGCTCTCCCATGTGCTCCTAGAACATTTTAGGTGTAATATAGCAAAAAAGCATTTAACTCAGAGAAAGAAAAGGCAAGAGGTTCTGACAGAGATTCAGCTGAAGTTGCTGCTAATAGTGTCTTCTTATCAGAGTTCGAACTGTGAGATAAGGAAAAGGCCATAAATAATAACAATAACCACCTGCATTTGTAAAGCATTAGACATCTTAAAAGTGGTTTCCTAGTCCACTGCTGCCTCGAATTCTCCCAACGATTTTATGGAAGACGCTATTACTCCCTTTATTTTCCAGATGAGGGAAGTACAGCTCCCCGAATTTGAAATCACATGGCCAATAAGAAAAAAAACAAGGACTTGATCCAGATTTTTGATTCCAAGTTCAGCTCTCTTCCCACAATGCTGAGTTGCCGTGTGAGGCCAAAACGAGTTATTATTTTTATAATCGGGGAGGAAAATCCTAAGCCAGTTCACTGAATTGGTCTTGACAGAAAGCCTGGAAGCCCATGCTCTAGGACATTAGTAATGCAGCCTGATTGCTTCTCTCCTCAGAAAGAGGTGACCTCGCAGAAATCAGCAGTGCTGCTCACCCAGGGCTCGGTGAGGCCATCACCTTGCACTAATCTGCATCCTCCCCTGCACCCCGACGCACACACAGAACTTCAGTATCCCTTTCAGTCCTCATATCCAATGCTGTTTTGCTTCTCATTTTATCAGAAAAGCCTATAGTTGAAAATGGGGGGGTGGAGGCGAGTGAATTCTAAAAGCCAGTGAGTGCAAACAGCAAGGATTAAATGATGTGCCCTCGCCTCCTATATGGTTTTCTCCCCTCCTTTGGCTTACCTCTGTTGGATTTCTCAAGGCTGCCCTGTAAAAATAAGTTGTCAGCACTTGAGTTTGTGTGATGCGAAACTTACACCCTTAGCTCTCTGGTTACCAGTAATAACGGGAAAAGATACATACATAGACGTGCGTGCGTTGGGAGTTTGCTGAAGTGTGACAGAGGTTCTGTAATGTTTGGACGGGAGCCTTATTCCTGTCTGCATGGTTTATTCCTGCTTTTCAGTGGTATTTAGAAGGTCTGTTTGGCTAAGGGTTTGATCCTCTTGCAGTGGTATTTGAGTCTGACGGGCTGAGCTATCACTGCCTGTCAAACCTTCTACCTCACTCCCCTACCCTCAGATAAATCGAGTGATTTATTTATTTATCCCCTGATAAGCAAAAGGGGTGTGACCCGAGCCCCCCGCCCACAAACGTCTTCGTGAAAAATGGCAGCAGTTTTCTCCAACTTACACAATAAGGTGAGGGCAGTAAGAATGGATAGAACTTGGGAATGCTAAATGACCATCGAATTCTCCTCCTGGAGGAATTGTAGGGAATTTTTTTTTTTTCTTTTCAGTCCTTTGGAAAAATATTTGGTGAGCTAAAAGAAACTCATTTAGCAAAATAGAATGCAATTCAATAGTGATTTAAAGCAAGCTTGGCCAATATAACACATAGAATAGCTGGCTAAGCCAAATTACAGGAGATAGTATTTACTGTGAAACATGGACGGCTATGTCAGCAACATAGCACTGCATAGAAAAACATCTACTATGACCCTGTTCTAAAGAATTAGAAATATAAAATCCACTATGTGTCAAAATTATAGTGACTAGTTCTCTTTACTACCTATAGCATTCCCTCTCTCTGATAACAGGCACTGTCCAGTGGGAGGAACATGTCATCCAACCCTTGCCAATCAGAGGGTTCCATATCCTTAGCTAGAACTGATTGGTTCAAGAGTGAGCACATGACTCAACCTCAGCCAATCAGAGCTCCTCCTCCAAATTACTTGAATCAAAATTAGTGGGAAAGACCCCTTAAACTCTTGAGAGCTAGAAACAGGAGATCTGGAGCTACTAACAAAAATGTTTTTCATGTGGGAAAAGCTTATCAGCAATTCTCCACAATCTTCCTTCAATTCTATGAGTTTCTATAATAGCCTTCCAATAAATCTTTCAATTTTGTGTTTTACCTAAGCTAAAGTTGGTTTATGTCACAAACTTCCAACATGCTTGTTATATGCTGGCTCTTAAAATACTACTCTTACTACATCTAGCTATAGTCAGCCCCTCACTGAGGTGTTTAAATGTCAGTTTTGCATCTATTGCAAAACAGGGAATGATGAAGAGGCTCTGAAAGGGATGGTGAAGAGGATTACACAGCTGGGCAGAAGACATTGAGGGAATGATATCCTTTAATTTATAAAAGAGAAAACTGAGAGATGCAAGATTATTTTCATGGGACTAAGAAGATAGGGAACAATTACTTTCTTCACTATAAATGTTTAAAGCAAGCAAGATTTCCAGGGGTAAGGACTCCTATATATAACCTTACAGGGAGCGGGGTGGTCTAAAAGATGTCTTCAGATCAGCTCAATGAGTATCTGAGGTCAATGATTACCTGGCTCTGTGCCAGATGCAGTGCTAGATACTGGTGCACACAGAGAGAGACAGACATTGTGCCTGCCCTTGGGCTTCACAGTCTAGGGCTTGGAGCCACAAAATAAATCAGAATATTCTTTCCATGGCCAAGAAAGATAATTTAAAAGAAAGAGTGAAGAGCTGAAGGGGTTTTACATAAACAAAAACCACGAATGTGCTAGAAGCCTACTATGTGCCAGGCTCAGAGTGGTCCAAAATATGTATATATTGACCAAAAAGAATCATCTCTTAGAAACTGAGATTAAAATGAATTAGACACAGGTGCTGCAAAGAAAGAACTCAGAGGGCTTGCAAACAGGCCAATAGAGGTGCTTATACATCTGGCAACAAGACTGTTTCTGTTTCAGAAAAAACTTGGGAACTAGAGCCAGGTAACATGTGGGCCTATCGCTTGCTTCCTCAAAACCAGCACAAGCATAACAGTGTAAGTGCCCTGGAGAAGAAAGTTGTCCCTGAAAGAGACACAGTACACATAAGAACTAAATGTTTTAGATTAAATGCTGAGATCATAGCACCCACAGGGAGACCTGTGTGCAGTGTGGAGCTAGAACTGGTACTCTCCTGTATTGGGGGCCCCCCAAGACCACCTTTGGTTTCTGTGGTTCACTAAAGGGACTCAGAACTCAGAAAAGCTGTTACACTCATGGTTTATTACAACAGAAGGATACAGATTCGAATCATCAAAGGGAAAAGGTGCAGCGGATAGAATCCAGGAAAGACCAAGAAAATGGTCTGCTCCAAGAAACAGTCACCAGATGCAAGAGAGGGGAGAATCAGTCCTCTAGAACTTGAACAAACAAGGCAATTGGAGAAAGGAAGCAAAACAAATACATAAATAACGAATAAACAGATAAAGAAGGTAGTAGAAGACAGAAAGAATTGAAAGATATGAAAATTGCATGAATTTTGAATAAAATCAAAGACCCAAAATAATTACTTTGAAATTATAAAGTGAGGGCACAGGTTAAACAGCACATTAGACAGCTGAACTGGACTGTGTACATTTTACCCTCAAAGACTGTTTTGAATCTCCCCTGCTTTATAAACACAGTCAGTCTTAGACACATAAGGTGGCATTCACTTTTATTGACCACTGGCTTCTCAATTAGTCAATTAATCTGCCTCATTTGCATTTTCTACCCTAGCTCTCTCTGTTCACCTCTTGTGCAGACAAGCTCTTGAACAACACCTCGTGCCCTTCCTAGGGAAGCCTGACAGAGAATGAGCCGTGGATCAGTCCTAAATAGTCAGTGCTCAGTAAGACCCGAGAAGAGAAGCAGAGAACTGTCAAGGAAGGAGCCAGCTGGGGAAATTACACAGCCTCCAGCGATTCCAGAGACAGGTCGGCCCTTCTGGAGAATTTGCTTGGAAGTGCATTCCCAGAATGTCAGACTCCCTGGTATTCACACGTAAGTGTAAAAACACCATCCCCAACCAGCCCGGATGGTTTTCTGCTCCACTGCTCAGTCTCCACGTGTGCAAATCACCGCGAGACGATTGTTGTCTGAAAACTGCCTTATCTTATTGCCCTGTTCAAAGGGTGGACGACAAGATGCTCACATCCTAGTTGATGATATTACCAAACCGCTAACTTTATACCAGGGTAAGAAAGCAGTCCTAAAAATTGCCCAAATTGTCAAATCTCTAACTCACTCATCTCATATGGGCATTTTCATTCCCACCTAAATGTTAAATACCAGGCTAAAAAATAAAAAAAAATTAAAAAAAAGCTTGTGTCCAAGAAATTCATTGCCTACAAATTCCTATTTCTCTACCCACTCCTCCAACCCTGTCTGCCATCCACTGCTATCCCTCCTCCCCACCACTCCCTCTGAAATCATTTCCATTTATATTAGCCTCTCCTAAGCCTTCCTTTATAGGAGTACATAAATTTGAGAGCTTAACTAAATTGAATATGTCCCTTTAAATAAAGTCATCTCACCCTGTAAAAGTCAGTGCAAAGTGACCCTCCAAGTCTGGCTCTCACCTCTAGGGTTAAAGTGCTGGCTATTCAGGGGGGCTTCATGGAAGCTTCCCCCGGAAGGGGAGCTCTGGAATGTATTTTGGCGTGCTACATGCAAACGCAGCAGCCAATGGATCTCATCATTTCTAAATGTCAGCCTTAGTATAATCCCTCTGACCCGTTCCAAAGCTTATAGGTCACAGAACATTTTATCTGGCAGTGCCTTTTATATATATTTTTTTCAGGTTTAAAGTGTTATCCATTTTCCCTTCCATTCTCCTCTGAAGGAGACTTGGCTCTTCTATACATATGGTGAGTAAGGCATCAAGGAATTCAAGCAAATGATAAAAATATGTCTGCAGGGAAATAAATTTCTTTTTCTGAAATCAATCATGTGCTATTCACACAAGCAGAAGAAATAGTCTGCAATACCCCTTATCTCACCGCCTCACTCCACTCAGGCGTCCTGTGCAAACACTTAAAGGCCAGAGGCTTTCTCTCCCGGTCTTCTCTCTCCCAGAGCAGAAGGAGAGGGAGGCCCAGATATGTTGACAGACGGACCGAGGGGCGTGATTAGCCTGAAGTGATTGGCTGGCTGTCATAGGAACAGATAGCAGGACAGGTCCATTATCCTGTGCAGACAGCGTGCATAGCAATCAGCACCGTGGGAAGAGGTGCCCTCTTCCCCGCAGTTCAGAATAGAAATGGGAGCTTGTGTTATTCCCACCTCTCCACATTGCCTCATTTTGATTTTGGTGCCCATGGCTTCTTGCTTTGTGGAGAACAAGGGTATTGCTGTAAATGGCACTTTCAAAACGGGGTGATTTGGCCAAGCCGTGGTTCTTAACCACGTCGTGGAAAGGGAAGCCTTGGCCATAATTCCTCGATGCCATAGTGAAGAGGGCTAGAGGCCAGGCTGCCTAGGGGCAAAGCTGCTCTCCTATTGACTAGCTGAGTGACTCTGGGGAAATCCCGGAGCCTCTCCAGCCTCAGAGATCATTCAGGGCTGTTGTTTGGATTAAATAAAATGTGCATCTAAGCATTTAACCCAGCGTTTAGCACATGGTAGGGAGTAATATGGTGTTAGGTGGGGAAAGGAATTGAATCTGGCAATCATTAGAGTTGCTTCTAGAAACCTGTTTCCAACCACTCAAACAATACATTCAAAATTGGGGGGTAGTTACTTGGTGCCAACTTGTGCCTGTCTCTGAGGACCTCATAATATGTTAGAGGCTGAAACTTGCTTTCATGATATCTTTGGGTGACAGTGGAAGGGACAAGTGGGGAAACCAAGGCAGAGTGGAGTACACTGTTGTTGACTTAAGTGATCATACTATGGATGACTGAAGCTTCAGGGTTGCCCACATCTGGAGATAACTTTTTATCTGAGATTCCTTGGAAAAAATATTTTTTGAGACTAATTCTACCTTTTGTTTTATTTCTAAAATTCCTATTGATTTCTAAGAAAACAATATTTGCTTAAAGATAAAGAGACATGTGGTGGGAAAAAAAAACTGAACAAAATCTGTTCTTAGCTGGACTCATACAATGACTACTGATAATCTTATTTTTAAGGTAGTAAGTGAGAG
The DNA here is from genome assembly GCF_057802395.1 of Ceratotherium simum simum. NCBI lineage: Eukaryota > Metazoa > Chordata > Mammalia > Perissodactyla > Rhinocerotidae > Ceratotherium > Ceratotherium simum. Next base: position 17,308,177 of record NC_141923.1, on the reverse strand, counting down.
GTATTTAAAGCTGAAAAGAATAAAATACATCCTAAAAAGAGTACTACTCATTTTGCCTTGTGTTATATAATCAATTAAAATTAAGAATAATTGCTATTTATCGAGTGCCTATTATAAGCTGGAGATTGTGTTAGGCTCTGATCTCTTATCTTGAATTCTCGCATAACCCTACAAAGTAGGTATTTTGTTGCCAATATCAGAAATAGAGAAACTCAGAGAGCTTGCATGACTTTCCCAAAGTCACACAGCTGGTCAGCGACACGGCCAAGCCTTGAATCCAGGTCTGTCAGACCCAGAGTCCATTCTCTCTCTCTCTCTCTCTCTCTCTCTCTCTGTTTTAGCCTTTATGTCCCTAAGGAACAACCATTTAAGACATCTTAGGAACTGAGGTACAATTTTAATAGCTTGCAGGCTTGTACTAATACAAAACAAAACGCAGATATGTTAGATAAAGGCAAACTTTCGCTCAGTCACTCAAATCTGCATCACCGTGTTCACATCTGAACCCAGAGAAATGAAGCTCCAGGCCCAAACTGCATAATTGCAAATCTGGATGAGAATCGGAAGGCCTAACTTGAAGGCACTGGTTACAATCATCAGGTGCCGCTTCTCAGCCGGCTCGTCCTCGGATGAGATGGAGAGCAGGTGAGGACTTGGAATCGAGCGCTTCCGCGAGTTAGCTCTCCCACTGCTGTATCACGTCCTGTTCTAATTCTCTCTCACGGTCTAAATGATCTTTCATTTATTTCAAAAGGAAGTTTTGTTAACCCTTCATCTATTTAATAGCTTTGTCATCCCCAGTCCCTTAGGAGACTTTTACTTGAATGTGACCCGGCCATCCTCTGATTTCAACTCCAACCAGCCTCTTAGCTGGCCCCAGATGCCACCTGCTCCACAGAGACTGCAGCTCGCATCCAGCCCCTTGCCCAAAGCGCAGGAACACTTGACAAACAGAACGGCACCAGCCAGGCGCCTCTATTTTGAATCATATCCTTCTCCACTTTTTAAAGCGCACTTGAGCTGATGTTTCCTGGGCAGCTTTAGGGAGCCAGCAGAACCATGCACCCAGCACCCTCCAAAGTCAGTGCCATTATCCCCACTCTGCATCGATGAGGAAAATAACCTTGAGAGGTTGCATAGCTTGTCGAAGGTCACATAGCCCGTGGGAGGCTGAGCTGGAAATTAAACTATGATCTAAACCGTGATCTTTTAACTGTGTTGTGCTGCTGTGAGAAATAATCTAGGTACTTAGAACAGAGAAGAGACTCAGTGCACATTGGTTGCCTTAATGAGCTGTAACAAGGAGATCCTACAATCATCCATTCAAATGCATTTTCTGGGGACAGAAGTAAAAGGTGAGAGTGAAACTAAAATCCTCAGGGGTCGGACTTCTGAAAAAAGAAATAATCCAGGCTCTGCACCACCTCACTGGTGAGCTGTATGAGTTTGGAAAAGTTGGTTACTAAAAAATCATTGTTTACTTATTCATTGAATGGCTCTCCCCATCAGAATATAAGTCCCCACCAAACAGGCATTTGATCTGTTCTTTTCTTTCCACTCAGAACAAAGCCCAGCCCAGACTCAGTGTTTAAGAAATACTCATTGCCTGAGTGCAGACTTCTTTTCTGCCACTTTTCTCCCAAGGTAATTATATCAAATGTGTTCCTTTTACTGTCCTTTCCTGTACTGCACCCCACTCCATCATCATCATCATCATCATCATCATCATCATCATCATCAATCATCATCATCATCATCATTATCATCATCATCATCATCAATCATCATCATCATCATCATCAATCATCATCATCATCATCATCATGATTATCCCCATCAAGAGTTTCTGGGTCTCTCAGTTTTAGTAACAGAAGGATTTTGTGACTAGCTAGTCACATATATCTGGTGAGATGTGTAGTTATAGTAATAAAAATATCAATAATACCCAACACTTCCTGAGAGCTTACTCTAAACCAGGCCCTGTGTAAGAGCTAAGGCAGGTCATTCTCCCCACAAAAATCCCCATCTTACAGATGACACAATTTAAGGCTTAGAGAGCATCGGGTACTCGCCTGGGGTTGCACAGTGAAAAGCCAGCAATTGTATCTGAAACTGATCGATTCTAGAGCCCTTTCTCCACCATTAGACTACAGAGCTTGACAGAATTAGCATGAAAATGTAAATCTTTTATACAAAATTCTATGCTCTTTCCAAGACCTTGCCTTGAATCATATGTCATGCTCTAAATCCACGGGATGAGATTGCAGAATTTAATACAATTCCCCTGGCTCTGAGACCAAAGGCATTTTGCCTCTTCACAAAGAGTGTGGACAGAGAAAGTGCCTATAATGTAGCTGACTGTTTGTATTGAAGCTGCACTGAAAATCCGAAGCCTTGGATAGTTCGGAGGCAGAGCACGTGAGCACAGGGCCGTCCTCTTCAGCTGGCAGGTGCATGGTGGCAGTTGCAGTGGTTCCTGAGGAGGAGTCAGAGGTCACAGACCTCTTTTCAATTAGATGATTCCAGGACTGCCAGCTCCTGGTACGTCTGCAGTTCAGACAGACGGTGCCCGTGTGTGGGCAGGATATTGGAGCATCCCCACCAGGCACTCCTATCAGCTGCTCCGTGTGAGGCCAGAGAATAACAACCCCCAGGCATCCTGTCACCTCAACAGGGCCTCAGGCTGGGCACTGGACAGCTGGCACAGTCTTTGCTGTGTAGCATTCAGGAGCAGGCAGGAGAATCTCTGAACCCACTATTAATGTCTCTGTAGTTTGAATCTGAGGAGGAGATGTCAGCTCCTCGGATCTTCATTTCAGAAGAAATAGTGTTCTGTTCTATTGGTTCGGATACCATTTCAGCTGCTGAAACAGAGACCAAGATAAGTGACTTTAACAGGATGGCTTATTTTTCTCTCATGTTAAAGTCCACAGAGAGCTGTCCAGGGCTATATAGGGCTCCACAGTGTCAGGCGACCAGGCATCTTACATCTGGTACTTTGGCATTTTCAACATGAAGATTCTTTTTATTCATGGTCCAAGATGGCTGCTCCAGCTCCTTCCATCATATTCATATTCCAGCCAGCAGAAATGGAGAGGAAGGAAAGTTGAAGGGGAGAACAGGGCTATTCCTATAAAGACCTCAACAAAGAATCAGCACCCGTATCTCCCACTCACATGCCATTGGGCAGAACTTGGTCAAGCAGCCAACCAGGCCACATGGGAGGGTATAAAATGTAGTCTTTAGCTAAGAAGCCATGCACTGGGGTAAATCTTCAGAATTCTATTACTAAAGAAAAAAAGGGAAAAATAGATATCAGAGGAAACTTTGATACAATTTTCTCTTTTTACCAACCAAATATTTGTGCATACCCTCCCTCCCAGCCATGGAACATCATCCCCAAGTGAGGCAAGCTAAAGTTGCGCCCAGTTCCTTTATGCAGCTCAAATTTAGTAACTCTGGGTGTTGCACAACTCCCTCCATTATGTCTGTTATGGATGCCCACAGACAGAGCTATCTACAAGTCATTGTCCCCAAAGCAACGTGGTTGAGTAGAGTCAGGACAACTGCAATGAAAAATCCCATTGAGAAAAGGGATGGATGAAAAACAGAGCAGGTCCCTGTCTATAGCGATTTTCACATCCTGCTGGGCAGCGAAAGAAGTTCCTTTGAATGGCTATCTGGCAGCTCCTGGTTTTCTGGGAGGAACAGCCTTGTCCATTATCTTCCATGGCCTCATATGAAATGGGTACTGGAGAGTGTTTCCCTCTGGAGGGCTGCAGAGGTTTGCTGTCGTCTATTTCCTAGTGATACAAATAAGAAAATCTAGGGTTATTTGGGGGGCTGAATAATCACAGACTTTTGCAACCAGGCTTGCAATTTCTTTGGAAATACTATTTCCTTAAAAACTTCAAGATTTGTTTGCTTCCAGACACTTCCAAGTGTAAGCAACCTCAACCAAAAGTCTCGTCAAGTGCTACTTTTGAGGTATAAAAACTCTGGTGTTTATTTATTGGCCTCTGTGCTCTGCCCAATCCCCTCTTCCCTCCTCTTCATGGTGACTTCCTTAAGCCATCTGAAACAAAATCTTTGGATAGGAAGGCAGTGCCGTAATCTGATTTTGCAGCTGGGATGGCTCCCATTGTCTGGAAAATGGCACTTATGGAGACACCTGAGAAAGCCTTGGGGCACCGTGTCATCTCCTGTTATTGCTATTTCTTCATCCACTTGAGTTCATCTCTTTGGTGGCCCTGCAAACAGCAGGAAGAATCACCCAACACACACAAACATCCTGAACTTTTATTCCAACTGGTTCCTCTGGACTCATGTGCTCTGTTGGGGTGACGTTGACTGTCTGAGGTATTATAAGTGATAGTTTTAAAAATGCTTTTCCATGCCACGCCGAGTAGCACCAAATTTCTCACCTGCAATACCTGTGTTTTTGCCACCTCCTGCTAACTGTGAAGTAAATGCCTCATATTTTGTGTCTTATTGTGGTAGTGCCCCACATCTAAATCTTAAATTCTGCATTAGTGAGGATACCAGGTCAGCTGCTCTAGCAAGAGCTAAAGTAACAGCGGATTACACAAAATAGTTTGGATCTCTTTCTGGGACAGTCTGAGCATTCATAGACAGGCTACTATAGCAGTTCTGCACTGTCAGGGACCCAGGCTCCTTCTGTCTAGTTGCTTCTCATCCTCAATGGGTCATTCCCACCTTCTTGTCTAATGTTGCCGCTCCAGCCACTGTTGCATTCCAACCAACAGAGAGGGGGAAGGTCATGGATGGGAATGACCTTTATTTTGGGGTATAACATGAAATTGGCATGCCTCACTTCTGCTCACACCCCAATAAGCCAGAAGTAAGGCATGTGGCTACCCTAGTTTTGAGGGAGGCTAGGAAGTAAGAGTTTTTAGTTAGATAAACATAGAATCTAGGGTTCTATTATAAAAGAATAGGAGAAATGGTACTAGGGACAGGAAATTAGGGACAACCCATAGTCTCTGCCACTAGCCTGGACAGTCTGTTTTCAGGACTGATAACCACTAAAACTGGATAAAGTTTAGGAAAGCTTTTGATTTAGCTATCTAGCTATGTGCCTGGGAGCTGAGAAAAGAGGGCAGAGCAAGATGGAGCTGGTGAATCAGTATTTGCAACTCATAGTTTTTTTCTCTCCATGAAAGTCGTTTGGAAATCAGTTGAACTCCACACAGAGATAGCTCAAAATTCACAGCCGAAATAAGACCAAATTTCTTGAAAACATTGATTCTACAACACTATCAAATCTTGAAAGTAGAGATGTCAATTCTGGGATAGTGACAGGCTGAAGGTATACTGGATGTGCTAAAAAAAAAAAAAAAAAGGGACCAGGCAAATTCTGCTTCAATAAAAGTGAGTGTATCTTTATCAGAGTTGACAGAGATCATTAAAAAGTGAAAGTAGGAAACCAATATATTGACGATATCTCTAGAACTTGGCCTTACAACCACAGGCTGTATTCAGCGGAGTACGTTTTTTCCTGTCTCATGCCGTGAAATCCAATCTCATGTAAGTTTTTGTTTGTTCAAAATGATAGATAAGCCTCTAAAGTATGGTTTAAATCAATGTTCTACTCCCCAAGTTAACTGAAACTGTGGGTTCGTTTAATGAATAGATATACATGCAACTTTATAAACACACAGCTATATCAAAAAAAATGGATAGAGGGTACCCAGAACAGAACTTTGCTTTGCAGGATGCGCTTGACTGGGTTTCTAATACTGAAATAAATAACATATGAACATAACCCTATTGCCTATTGGCAGGCTGGCTTTATGAGCTAGCATGGAAACAGGAGATCTGGGGAGATTAAAAAGAAATTGATTCAAACAATAGCAATAATAGCTAACATTTATTGAGAATGTATATATAGTATATACATGTATATGTACAACATCCACTTACAGCTCATTCTTCCCCTTTTAGCAAGGGAGACTGGGAACTACAGTCCTTTAATTGGGCTCACTGCCTCATCAATATGTATATGCTTTGCAACTCAGTTGATCCTCTTAATAATCCTAATAGTGAGGTACTATTATTTTTCCCATTTACAAATTTTAAAAAAGAAAAGGTCACAGAAAGGGTAAGCAATTTGCTCAAGATCACACAGCTGTTAAGTGGTGGAACCAGGCTACAGATCCAATCAGTTAATCAAAAGATCTTGAGCACCTTACCACCCAACAGGTAGAATCTGGGTCCTAACAGAACTTAGTGTTTGGTTATTTGGATTGTGGTAAACTAGAACAAATCAGGATACTTCAGTATTTAGGGGCTTCTGTGTGTGGATACTGCAAAAAATCACTTACCCTGGTGAGTCCACTATGCCCATCCTCCCTCACCATTCCAAGTACCTCTGTCCTAACACTGTAACCTGGTAGAAAATGACAATTTTCAAATAAATTGCCTCAAGGCAACTGCAAATCCTACTCATGTCCAAATACTCCATTTCTCGAAACCCCTAAAATACAGTTATGAATGATTATCAATTATGGCTACAGTAATTTCCCAAAACACAGTTGGCACTATAACTGATTGACTTGAATTGTTCAGATACATCCTTGGGGGTGGGGTGGGAGGAAACAATTACTAAACAACTTCCAGTAATAGTCACAGTGTTGGTTTCTATAACGTAAACTGCTGAGTCATATCCAAGCCTCAAATGAACTCAAGATCCCAGACACAAGATGTGATCATAGTAGACAAGAGCAGGGGTCAGCAAACTGTTTCAGTAAAGGGCCAAACAGCAATTCTGCCATTGTAACACAAAAGTAGCCATAGACAGATGTAAAATGATTGGGCACAGCTGTGTTCTAATAAAACTTTATTTAAAAGAAAACAGGCATCAGGCTGGCTTTGGCCCACGGGCCAAGAGTTTGCAGACCCCTGGACAGAGATTCACCAGAACTCTTCAAAGCACAAAATGTCCCACAATCTTCATGTTGAGGAATTTGCTTATGAATGGCCAAAGGAAGCGCCTCTATTATTTCTGGTGTTGTCCTGACTTTCAATGGTATTTCCTTTTTTTCCTCTAAGTGTGCTCATGCTTGTCAAAAGAATCCAGTTTTTAGTTCAGGAAATGCATTTTTCATACCATCAATAAGTGATGTGATGCAGAGGAAATTATTGCTAGAGCATGCAACCCATCCAAAAAAAAAAAAAAAAAAACAACCCAAGCACCTGCTATGTGCAAGGTGATCAAAGACCATACGTGGCTACTTTGCTGCCAAGTCCCAGCCAAGAGGTTGTAAGAGCATCTGACTCATCTAAACATGGCGTATCCATTAGAATTTGTGTTTGGCTGATAGGAAGAAAATCAACTGAGAGAACTGAGCTCCACTATCCTTAGGGTATGAATTCCATCCCCAAGGACACAAGATGGACATAAGCCACGATTCCAGGTAAGAAGAAAAGGAAGAAAAGTGGTCCCCTCCTAGCTGCATGAGCCCCTCTACAGGGCTCCCTTGGAAGTCCACGTAAAGACATCCACTTACAGCTCATTCTTCGCCTTCCAGCAAGGCATACTGGGAACTACAGTCCTTTAATTGGGCTCACTGCTTCACCAAATAAAATCAGTATCTTCTAAGGAAGAGTGGAGAATAGTCATGGGATAGGCAACTAGGCATCTCTGCCACGTAGTTTGACACGAAGATTAGTTCTTTTTCTCTGTCTTTTTTTATGTGATATTTCTTCCCAGAAGCTAAAGTCCGTTGAGTAAAATGAAACTTCTCTTTCTGCTTAGCATGAGTACACACTACTCTATTTCCACCAGTCCTGTTTTACTCTTATTTACTCTTACAAATTACAAATGGGAACTCCCTCCCAGGAGATGATGGCCAAGCCAGTTGGAGGTGGGGCTCATTGACTTTTGGTAAAAATATTCTTCAAGTGTTGATTAGTCCTCATTCCCCTTCCTCCCCATCCCCTGCCATGTGATTCTTTCTCTGCCTTGTTTGCCTGCTCTCTGCCCTGAAAACAGACTTCTGTGCATCGCATGACTGCCAGGTGTCTTTGTTGGCTGACTTCTCTTTGGGTTTGGCCAATGGGATGTCCAAGCAAAGATTGCAGGGCAGGAGACAAGAGAGGTTGGCCATAGATACTCCTGTCTTATCCTTTCTTGCCTAGGTGAGGTTCTGATAGTAGCTGCATCCATGACAACAGCTTCTGTGGGCAACTGGCTTCCTTAGAGTCTGTTTCCTCTGATTGCCCTTTGATGATAAGAGGGGTGATAAGAGCTTCCTGATATTGCTGGTCACTGGGTGCCTTAACATGCTCTGACTGCTCCTAAACCCTGCCCCCGCTAAATATTCTCTTCCTTGGAGAGTCTCCTCAGAACTGTCCTTTTCCTGCCAGAACGTGGCTGATACATCCTGCATCTGACTTGTGAACCCATCCTCCCAGAGACGGAGGAAACTTGATCTGAAGATGAGAAAATTTGGGATTGCACCTCTTGTATTCAAAATACTCAAGACATAGTGCAAACTACAGAGATAATTGAAAGTGAGAGGGCACCCCCTATATTCACAATGCTAAAGCCGTGACGCAAACAGTAGAGATAATCAGTGATTGCAGTTGAGCCATCCCGCCACCCCCAACACTAACACCTGGCACACTTCACCTCATTCTTCCAGGCCAAGTCCAACATCATCTCATCTTTGAAGCCTTTGCTTACCACCCATTCTCACTCCTAAGGTGATCTTTTGTGTGCCTTATAAATCATTCATGCATATTAGATTGTAATTACCCATTGACATATTTAGCTCCTGTCTAGACTATGTGATTCTCAAAGATAGGAGCCCTGCCTTGTACCCTTGTGTTCACAGTGGCTAACCCAGAGTCCGACATTCTCCTTGCTGAGAACATTAGGAAGCAGCACCACAGTGAGTCACGAGAGTGAGCTAAAAGAAAAACAAAAACAACACTGAAAGAGCCATTTTAAAAAGTGTATGCCGGGGGTCTGGCCCAGTGGAGCAGTGGTTGAGTTCGCGAGCTCTGCTTCAGTGGCCTGGGATTCATGGGTTCGAATCTTGGACGCAGACTGACGTGCCGCTCGTCCAGCCATGCTGTGGCAGCATCCCACATGCAAGGTGGAGGAACTCAGGCCCAGATGTTAGCTCTGGGCCAATCTTCCTTAGCAAAAAAGGAAGATTGGCAACAGATTTTAGCTCAGGGCCAATCTTCCTCACAACAAATAAATACATAAATGAATAAATAAGTGTATGCTGAATTGAATAACAATAAGATTTTGAATCTGAGTCATGAGGAGGATGGTGTGACAAGTGGCAGATCCGGGTGTCTGGAAGGGAACAGATAATAGGGAGAAAAGTCTGACGTTGATTTTGTGCACCAAGGGGCAGTCAGGCACGAAGTACAGGAGGCGTCTGGAGACCAGCCTGACATTCAGAGGGACAGGACTGGAGATAATGGTTGGGGAGTCATCTACGGGGAGGCAATTACAGAAACCATGACCAAGGGAGACGTTTCCAAGGACAAGAGTGAAGAGCAGGCATAGACTCTTCAATCACCCCGTTTGGTTCCCCAGGTCAGCATTCCATTTAACACGCAGGGTTAAAACCCCAGTCCTCATCAACATCAGCTCTATTAGATCAAAGACCGAGCTAATTTGCTAACACTGTTAAATACATAAAGCCGTCAAAAGTAATTTAATGCTTATCAGATATGCTTACTCCCTAATAAACCCTCACCTACCCCTTATTTCAGCCTAATGAGCAAAATGGATTTGGAAAATGAATATATAATGAAGATTCCTTCCATTTCTTTCCACGAAAGAATTAGAAGAGGGTTTAGACAGAAAAGGGGATTGGCATTTAAGGGGGCATTTAGCTGCTTCATTGATTTCTATTTCCTTTCAGAGCGTGTGACGCACGGCTGAGGTTTGTCAACCTTACGTTAGCCTGGGTAATTCATCATAGTTAAATATCATATATTTAAGCTACAAATGCATTCCCACCATTTAGCGTGCATTGAATTTCCTTTAATTTACAAAGGAAATCACTGAGCACCAGCCCAATAAAGGAGCCAGTTTATCCATCAGAGGGAGCCCCGTGGAGGGAGAGATCAGCACGGGGCTAACCATCTGCCCAGGGGGCACTCTCCACCCTATGCAGTGATTTCACCAGTCATCACCCTTGCCTGCTTTCCCTCGATCCATAAAAATCTATCTCTCTTCTCCGATTACCCCTCTGTCTTGCCCCCACTCTGTTGAGGTGACGGCAAAGACTCCTGTAGCTGGAAGGGATGTAGGCAATCACCTGGTCTAAACTACAAACCCCTCACTTTTCAAATGCAAACCTTTATGAAATCCCTAGGTCTGCCACTGGGACATCCCCCGTCCTTGCAGCCTTCTGGGGTTACCCGTTCATCTGATATTTGGATAAAAACGACAAGCTCCTGTTGACCGTGGGCAGTCTGTCCAGTGCTCTCCCGTGGATTCTGCTGGCTCCCTGGAAATGCTCACTCTGAGCTTCTGTCCTCAGAGAAATGGGTCTTATTTGGGTTTCTCCTCCTCTAGACGTCATGTCTCTTCCTTACATCAAGCCCATTGTGGACCACGGCCTCTTTCCTGTGATTGCCAAAGAACCACTATAATAAACTGCTCATGGATTCATTCACTCACTAAATACAAATCAAGTTACCTATTCAGTGCCAGACAGTATGCTGGGCGCCAAAGACACAGGGACAAGCGACAGAGCCATGGTCTCTACCCTCAGGGAGCGCACAGTTGAATGGCAGAGATAACCATGAAGCCAGAATACACAGTAGGAATGATCACG